>NC_087256.1:31712500-31750000 GCF_037042905.1 Lytechinus pictus | reverse complement strand
AATACCATTCATAGAATTTCATGAACTGAAAATAAAATAGAAAATAGCACTGACATAATCCGTACTCACTCTCTATTTTGCTTCTTGTATTTAAACCTAATACTTATTTCCCGTCTATTGTATGATATTGTCATTAGGCTTTGGAAGATGAATTACGACAGCTGAAGGTTGAAAGAGAGCAAATGAGGAGGCAAGTACAAGGAGCTAATGATGCAAGAGAACTTCAACAAAAGGTAAAATGAAATTGTGATCAAACTTTTAGGTAATCAGGGATGCTGTGTAAAAAATCTGATTATAGATTAAATCTTATTCTTCAATTTTAAGTGACACTATAAACTTCATACAATAAACATCAAATTATTGAAAGATCGCTGAAAGAAGTCTTTATTTTCTTTTAAATGTATATTTTCTTGCCCTTCATTAAGAATTGACTGGAAACTTTCCAACATGTGATTAGTGAATGTCCTAAAGGGTCAGTTTTTGCAAATGTTAGGAAAATATTTTGATGCAAGTTTAGAAGAAGATTATTTTTTATATTAAGCATAATGTTTTTATTATTAAAGCATCCTTTATCTTTGATCATTTTACCAAATATTTGGTATGAAGTTCAAGTTTCTGCTAAAGTCTATTGCAATTTTGCTGAGGGATGGGCAGCATCACAAATTGATAAGTGTGTCATTCTTCAATACCAATGTTCACATGGTATTCAATGTATGATATCACTGATTAGAATTGGGGAGTGTGTGTTCCCTGAATATGATCTAACCAATGTAGCAGAGTTTGTTATATACCACAGGTAACTTTGAAGGAAACCAAAACCCAAGAAATTAAGCAATCTTATTGGAAAGAGTAAAATGAGAGGAACTACTTGAAACAAGTTTCATCAAAATCGGTTATTAAATAAGCAAGTTATGGACTTTTAAAAAGTCTTGTACTTTCTATGGGGATCCTCAAATTGGCATACATGCTTCAAAATGGCTGATTTCATGGACAAGGCTCCTTTAGTTTTGTACACAAATTTTCAGATTTTTTCCTTTATTTTACATATTTCACATTATCTCCTCCTGACCTTGACATATGTGGTGTGAATCATATTTTCCCATGACATATGTTGTGCTCAGAAGGAGGCAAGATGCAATTTGAAAGATAATGAGGAAAATCTGAAAATTTGTGAACAAAACAAATGGAGAGTTGTCCACAAAATCAGCCATTTTGAAGCATGTATGCCAAATTGAGGATCCCATAGAAAGTACAACAAGACTTTTTAAACTTCCATAACTCACTAATTCTATAACCGATTTTGATAAAACAAGTTTTAGATTGTTCCTCTCATTTTATTCTTTCTGATAAGATGGATTCTCTCCTTGTATTTTGGTTTCCTTTAAGTGTGTTTTTAAATAATACTGAAATCTTTGTGAAACACTTTCCTGGTGTATATTTAATGATCAGTTAGATATCATCCAGCCATCATCAGGACAAGGGCGGGTATTTCATATGTTTTCAACTAGTTAGGATTGAATATTGATAACTTTCTCCATTCTGAACAAATTTCTGTAATCGTTTGTGAAACATGGTGTGTTATTAATGGTGGCAGCAGTGGGATGATGATTTTCAAGGTCAACATTATCAGGACAATTTTGGCATTTCGCTTGTTGTCATCCATTATGGAATTAATATCAGTAAGTATATTTCTCCATTTCAAATAAATCCTTACAGCTTCAGAGTCGGGAATTAGAGCTGGAAGACAAAGAACGCCAAGTGACGCGCTTGAAAACCGAAATAAAAGAGCGTGAGATGGAAGTGGTACGACTGAAATCACAGGTGATTATAATATCATAATACCATTAGAAATTTTATATTTCACAGTTCTTATATATGAACTTGTGTACGTACATGTATTTATTTGTTTATTGTATGGTTTGTTCATGATACTAATACCATTTGCAAACTGATAAGAGAGACATACAATATGTACATGTGAGTAGTGTTTTCTTCATTACATATGGTATGCATTTCGTTCATGTTAAAGGAGAATGAAACCCTTGAAACCAGCTGAATCCATATCAAAGAGAAAAATCAAAGAAACATATTGTTGAAAGTTTGAGGAAGATTGAATGAATAATAAGAAAGTTATGAGCATTTGAATATTGAGATCACTAATGCCATGTAGATCCTCCCATTGACAATGCGACCAAGATCTGTGATGTCACACACGTACAACTCCCTCATTACTTTAGTACTTATTTCACTTATATTCTCACTTTTATAGAGTCTATCACAAGGTGAGGTGTTCTCTTTATGAGAGGACAAGTACAGAGGTTTCACAACATTGTATCATTGATGAATCGTTTGTCATAATTATGATTAGAATGAGCAAAAAGATATGTTTTGGGGTATATTTTCAGTGTCCAAAAGGGGAGAGTTGTTCATCTGTAACATCATAGATCTTGGTCGCATTGCCAATAGGAGGATCTCCATAGCATTAGTGATCTCGACATTCAAATGCTCATAACTCTTCTATTGCTAGTCCTATTTTACTCAAACTTTTGTTGATCTTATTCTTTGATTTTTCTGCTTTCACAAAAGCTAACTTGTTCCAAGAGTTTCATTCTCCTTTAAGAATATTTATCAGCAATTTTTCAGTGTTCATGTTATCCATTTTTGTATAGTAATTGTACCATACTGTACTTTCATTGATTTGGATATTTCTTTTCATAAAACTTAACATGTAGAGATCTGTATTTTAAATTCTTATATGAATTAATTTTACCTTAATCTCATGTTTACTCTACACGCACTTAAGTATATTTTCATTAAGAAATTGTACTTGCTCATGATAATTGATTTAATCTCAATATCTCAATATTGAACCATCTTTCTTTTGTAGAACACTGTACATCTACAGGTAATAGTTTGAATTTCTAAACAAAATTACAAACATCAATTACAAGCTATCAGAGGTGGTTTGCTAATGTAATAAAAAGATCTTTTAAAAATTGCAGTTCATTGTCATGCGTAAAGATGTAAATCATCCAAATTTTCTTTCAGGCAGTTTTTCAAAAGCATTTTATGGCTTGCTTGTATTTTTGTCCCAAACTGTGTTTAATTATCTTGTGATATATGAACGTTTGATTAAACACATGTTTCACTCTTTGAATTTATCTTCTTAACAAGCATTTCACTTGTGTATACATGCTGAAAATTTTTTTTTTTTAGGTACATGTAATTAATCTGTTTTTGATGGGTCTTTCAGCCTTAATGTTTCTCTCTGTTTTAATTGGTTATGATTAATTGAGGAAATCATATTCGAAAGCAATTTTTTGTTTTTTTATAATTTGATTTCAACCTGAACACAATTCCATGAAGTATATACGTCCAACCTGTACTTCTATTTTTTTCTGTATTCCAGCTCATACAAAGAGTTGTAATGCTCTCAAATGATCAAGGCTTGCACAGTTTTTTATCTGAAGTAAGAATGGAGAAGAGAGAAAAAAAGGAGATTTATGGAATTGCCTTTATTTAAATCCAGAGCCATTTGACCCCTACATATTGTGCACACTATCATCTGTTATGACCATCAATCATTTGTGTGTTACATACATTTCCCCCTCTCTGCAATATTCAAAAGTTGGAAGCACTTTCCCAGGCAGGAAAGACTAGTCAGTCTGACGAGATGACAATGTGGCATTTAAAGGATAAGGTAAAAAAAAGTGTGTAGATATTGACTGTATCCCCCCTCCTCCCCCAACCCCCATCTCCGATGCATGACCATTACCCCCTCACACCGATGTGTACTAAAAGCAAATACCTCTAATCTCAATCCCTCCCTGTGCAGTGTAGCCCAACAAAATATCAAACATAAGGTTCAGAATTATGTCATAGTATAATTAGTGAAGGTATTAACGACACAAAGCACTGATTGAAGATAGTTGAAATACACACCAATCACTAAAATGCAATTGTATTAGCTATATTCATGAAAAATACAATTTCTTAACTAATTGTGAATACATTAACATAACTAACATTGTTGCTTTTGATCAACTTATAGCTGCTAATAATTCTGTAAGATGAAGGAATTATTAAATAAGACAATTTTTAAACCAACAATGATTGAAAAGGTCATTTGAATTTGTGAATCATTAATTAACAATTTCCATTCAGTTGAGAATCGCCATCTTAAATAATTCATATCAAAATCTCATCCATCTGTATAAAAAGTAAATATTACTGAACATATTCATCACCTTTGGCATAAATCAAATGTGTCAATATTTCATCATGTTGCACTGAGGCACATCAAAGAGGTTTTGAAAGAATTATCCATCCATGCCAGTTATTCTTGAAATAAAAAACAAAACGTTTATGCTGATGAAGTACACAATTTTTATCTCTACTACATGTACGTTAGCAATTAATGCACTGGGTTATCGTCTTGGTGATATTTCTACAATGACATGAGCTTTAATTTTTTTTAAATGATAAACATGACTGTTCTAAAAAGTCATGTATTCATTTTAAATCATTGCAAAAAAATGTATGTGCACATGTGATATTGTGGAACTATACTCAGACATCTTTTTGCTATAATATAGTTAATTTTTAATGGTGTAGAAATAATAATTAATTTTGATAATAATCTGTTATGTATTAACATAATGCAATATGGAAATGTAATGATTATTAGTATGTTAACAGATTTATATTGTTTGCCAAGTTAGCATTTTTTTTTTTTTTTTCATAATACATCCAAGAAATATGATAAAATGGTGCATTCAAGAATTATCATTTGCTTGCATCCTGAGTTATGTTCATCAGCAATATTTTCAAAGGAGTGGTCCACATACGAAGGCATGTTTACAATCACTTTAATCAAAAATTTCAAAAAGACAGGCAGTTTATAAATGTGTGTTTGATCCGATTTATAGAAAAAATTAATGTGTGAAATGGAAAAAAAATGTGTTGGCATTAATCACAGATCCAACACAACACTGTATTGTTGTCAGGATGTTAAATCTTGTTTCTCCAAATTAAATTTTTTTAAATGAGGACAGTTTCCTTTTTGTCTGAGCTGGCTTCAAATCTTTAGATTTTGAGACACAAGGTTTCAACAGCCCATAAACATTATGGTATTTATTTTGGAGCTGTATTTAATCTAATCATAGATGGTATTGCTGAATGCAACATTGTATCAAAGGTGGTTTTTCATTTAATCTACTAAAACTTAATCAGTTGTTACAGGTATGTAATTAACTAATTTATTAATTTGGTGGCCTTTAACATTTTTGTTTGCTATTTGCTTATCATATGCTGATGCTTTGACTTTTTGCTTGGTTGTTGGTAAGTTGATAAGTGTATGATTATTGTGCAGTGTTTAGTTTGATGTATTGTGAATAATGTAAACTGCACAGTATTTGCGTGTTGTGAATAAGATTGTCGTTGTGAAGAGGAAGAGAGAGGCAGAAAAAGAGAGGGAGAGAGGGGTGGGGGGAGAGAGAGAGAGAAGGACTGGGAAGAGAAATATTCAAGATTCAGGTTTTATTTTAATTGACGTTGTCGTTATACTTGTATTTGGGGAGAAATAGGATGAAAATTCCACTGTCTTGTAGAATCCTTTTTTTATTAAAAAATGTGTGAAAGTTTGAAAAATCTTTCAATTGTTGAAGAGATCCAATGAGATTTGTTACTATTGCTACTACTACATCTACTCCTTCTACCCCCTAGTATTTTTGCTTCTTCTACTACAAATCTTTTTAGTATTGATGGTGGTGATACAGGTCATATACATGTACTTGTGGAGTAAGGCACATTTAAATGTAGCACACATAAATAGCACTAGATAATTTGTCTTCTTCAATGTCATTATGATGTTGATAGTACATGTATATGATGGTGATAATCTTGATTATGATGATAGTGATCATGATGACAATGAGTATGATGATGATGTTTATGATGATGATCTTGATGATGATGATTGATAATGATTGTAGATCCAATCAAATTCATATATATATATATATACAAAAAATATGATCTATGCTCTAATAATATATATATATATATATATATATATATATACATGTATATATATATATATATATATATTATTATTAGAGCATAGATCATATTTTTTGTCCATTATAAAACCTTAGTAGCATTACTTGAGATATAAAGATCATACCTTCCTATTTCTTGTATTCAGTTGGAACGCACACAGGACCAGCTGAGGGAGAAGGAGCGTTTGATTCATTCCCATGATGCATCACTGGGTCGAGTCAAGGCTGACCTTGTCAAGAAAGAAACAGAGCTTCTAGCAAAGGTAAGAATTCCAGTTCAGTAGCTGTGCGGTATCAATCATTGACTACATTATACATTCATAGGTTAGAGATAAAATGTCAGTAGGTAGTACATGATATAATTCTTGTCAGAGACAAATAGTTTGTAGAAACACCTTGTAGCTAAGGCCTGTTCCTACTGGCCGACAGACACAAAACATATTCTTAACGTATACAGCGGACAAGCAAAATTTTGGGGTGGCTCCATCCGCTTCATCCGCTCCAGACAATGGAAAAATGGGCGAACAATGAAATCACAGTGGACGGATGCTCGATGGATATAGAGTGTATGAAACACGTATTCAAAGAGTTCACAGCAGAAACATTTTTCAACGGATGGCAAGATTATTTTTCGTTTTACATTCTCTCTGCATCCGTAAGTGCAGTGAAGACTAAGCCTGTAGTCCTATAACCCTCTTCAAAGATTACATTTTCAGCTCTTGTGTTTACACTTCACACCTACAGAGATAAATTTCAAGATCTTTTTAGAATTATGTATTTTTAGAAATAATTATGCTCTCGAAATAAATTCATTTCACATGATTGTAGTATTAAAAGTTGCGTTTATTTTACCTGTTTTTCTGCACCTATTATATTTATAAGTTGCTAGATGCATTTTTTTGGTGGTCCGTTCTCTCCCTCCATTGCGATTTCATTCTCACGATAACAGAAGCATATGAAGAATCAACTTCAAACTTTGTTTATGTATGTACATGTATGTATGTAAGAGGGATAATCTGGTTATTTAGGAAGTCATGTGGTCAAGGCCAAGGGGATTGTTATATTCATTGAAATATCTTTTTTTCACATTAACTATAAGGAACCTTGTGAATGATCACTTTCAAACTTGGTTCATGTGAGTAACCATGGAAGGTCTGAGTAGAATTTGGGGTCACAAGATAAAAATGACAAGAGGTCATTGATATTTCTTGTAACTGGGCGTTGTGGCATGCACCTGTAATCCAAGCTATGTGGGGAAGTTACAAATTGATGCAGAGGTTCGAGGTTCGAGCCCTGGTCACGTCTTTCGGATGGTGACATTAAAGGTCGGTCCCAGACGTAAATAATCATATATGATTGATACACGTCTGACAACACTCAAATACACACACGATATTTTTTGTCTTGCATTGGTGGATGCATACAGTTTTATTGCATGCAGTCAAAAATCCTACTAGTTTGAAAGGTGTATTTGCATTTAATTGTTGTTTCTTCTTTTTGTGTTGTGCTTGATGGAGAGTTTCATTAGACTTGTACTGATATTTGCTCAATCTGTTTATATGCAGGAGAATGCTTTACAGCTGAAGATAGATGAGTTGACCATGGTGAAGGAGAGGATGAGATTGGTTAAAGAAGGTCAGAGAGATGACACCACAAAGCTTCAGCTCACCGAGTATTCCTCTAAACTTACCACACTCACAGCTGAGGTAACCAACTTATTGACTTCACTTTCTTTTCTCTCATTCACTGTTGAGATGATCAATTTGTTCAAGTTTTTTACCATTTATTTTTCTTTTCTCAATTTTCTCCTTCTTCTTCTCATTAGTTTTTGGGCCAGTTCTTGATTGTAAAGGAAATTCACTTCCCACCCCCCAACAAAAGAAAAGTAATGAACTCTTGTCCCCCTCCCTTATGATTTTGGGCCTGGTGATGGTGAGGCATTATTCATTACAAAACAAGTATATCAGCTGAGCATTTCATGAAAAAAAATATTGATTTTAATTGACAATCATTATACATGTATTAGACCCTTGCATCTGATTTGCTCAGAGTAAATTAGTTTCAGTTTCAGTTTCAGTTTGGTTTATTTTCATATCTCATAAAATATCAAATACAATGTAACGTCCATCGAAAGACAGTAAATCATTGATAATAAAATAATACAATACATCACCATAATTCATAATAAATCAGACAAATGTTATACAATTGAACGTTTGGATTGGAGACAGATATATCAATAAGATGAGAATATGAAGGGCAAACGTACTATTTAAAAAGCAGAGCTTGTAATTTATAGTTTCCCTATTAATAAAATTATAAGTAATTGTCAACTTGTTTGAATATCAATATGTTACAAGAAAAGAAAGTTAAAGTTAATTGATTAAGATTAAAATAAATAAATAAATTAAGATCACTGACTCTCAGAATTTTCATGAACACGAATATCCCACCGCTGCCACCACTAAGTCGCTGGTTGTCAGTGGACCTAGCCCTAACCAGACACTTAATCCTATACGTTTGATACTGGGTTCATTTAATATCCTGACTCATGTTACCATGGCATTATGCCTCTTCAACAAACAAACGTCCTGACCCTCTACATTCAAGCAAGGGAGCTTTCATGAAACAAATATTCAGGCATTTTCATTTACTATTGTTATAAAGCTCTGACAAATCATCTGATTGGCTAAAAGCAAATTAGTCAGTGAAAACTACTGAATAAAATCTTTGTGAAGTGCTACTCAGGTGTCACCATAATTTACCCAAGTAAAAACAATTTCATAGTTTTTCGAAAAAAAATATTGAGTTGCAAAAATCATTGGATGATCATCCATAGTAAGAGAAGTGAATTTGTAAAACTTTTCACAAACATTTTAGCTTTGCACTGATGATGATCCTGCTTATTTCATTTATCAGTTTTCCACACATGGGCTACATAGGCTGTCTTCAGGCAAGCTGGTCTTCTAAGGGGTGTAGACATTGAGAGCTACATGTACATGTAGAAAGAAATTACAAAAAGATTATGACCTTTTTGTGAGATATATATTTATCTTGCTGTAATTTTTCTTATTCCCTGCTCCGCTTTTTAGAATGAGAGTCTCCGTACCAGGCTGTCTGAGCTGGAGCCACTGGAGATGCAAGTTGGAGAGCTCCGATCAGAGCTGGGCAGGAGCTCTCTTTCCACCAGGAGCACAGAAGCTCTGGAGAGAAAGCTCCAGGTAGCTCAGAAAATGCTCCACGAAAAGGTAGGGACAGTATGATATTATATTCAAAGGGCATACTTCCTTCCTTATATTTCAAATTTTAGCAGATGTGTAATATATTCTTGGTTGGGTGAATTATTTTGACTGTGTGCAGTCAAGAATCAATTTTTTATTAATCCAAGGATTTGGATACTTAGAAGTGACGTCAATTAGATTGTTTCTACTTTGAATATATATTGGCAAATGAGGTATTCACTGTTTTGTTGTGTAATTGCCTGCAAGGATGGTCAAACACACCATACTTCTACATTCTTTCTGTATTTCCCCCCTACAACACTTCTTGGCTATTCCATGAATAATCAACATTTCTCTATGTCCATCCCCCATTTATGGATTGCTCTTGCCACAATAATTTGAAATTTATACAACCTTTCATGTGAACTAGGAAATGACAAGATCGTTTCAGGAAGCCCCAAATATAAGGGGTTGGACATAAATTTACAGACTTTATTGAATTGCCTTATGTGAGTTTTATGCTAACCCCGAGGGGTCCTGTCCTTACCCACAAAATGAAATCAAACAAGTAGTGATCAAATATTGTTTTGATGCATATTGGAATACTTTTATTTTCAATATATCAGACAGAGAATGAGATGAGGTTAGCAGAAGATAATGCTAGCCTTCAGCAAAGACTCAGAACCATACAAACCCAAGATACATACACTAAAGACTTGGAGAAAGAATACTCTAAATTGGAAGATCAGGTAAGAAAACGTGCACAGAATTAATTGCTTTTGCCAGTTGGGTTTAACTTAAGCTGGATTTTTGTAGGGATCTTATCTCCTAAAATTTCACAAAATCAAAGATTTTTTAGATCTATAAATTTTCTTAAAATTCTCCTTGTAAAATTATGACAACAGAAATAAATTGTGAATATCAGAAATATTGGATGTACTGTATGTGATATGTGCACAAAGTAAAAGAAGTTATTTTACTTTTTTCACTCTTTCTAATCTATCATTATATACATGTTCATTGCTGTAAACATATTTGCATTAGTATTTTGTCTATTTTTTATTTTAGATTTGTAATCTTATGAAATGACTTAGCCTTCGAACACAACAGATTTTGTCAAAATGTCAATTATAAATGATTCTGATCAGATTGTAGCAATATTTTGAACAATATGTACAGTACATATATCAATGATGTTGATTAGCCAGTTTGAAATTTGATTTCAAATGTTAATTGCCCTGGGACTTGCAACATAAAGTTTAGCTATTGATTGCATTCAATCATTGCAATTGATTGTAAAATTGATTTACAATCAATCACTAAACTTTGCATGGTTGGACCATGGTCTTTATTTTGGTATTATGATAGTATTCTTATTTTGTCTTTTTTAGATGGCAACTCTTGAACATGAAAGGAATGAAGCTGAACTTGCAGTAGCACCACTCAAGGTATGTTTGGTAATAATGAAGAGTTTTAGTCCTCTGATCGATATTGATGATAAACAGGATTGCTTAAAATTTAATTGTAATTCTTGCTGTGATTGTCTGTTCCTCTATATGTTAGACCTTCCTGAAATGCATTGCATCTGTTTTCGAGTTCATATTATACATGTATTTATAATACTGTCAAATCATTGTGGGCTGGGCAGTACTTGAAGTGATCAAGATTAGAATGGAGAAAAGTGTTGATCAGATGTAGACAAATATTATATCATTGTCCAAATTCCTTATTTTGGGGAATTGAAAAATAATAGAGTATAAGTAATTGAAAGATGAAAAATGTTTTGATTTAGATATTTATATTCTTTTTGAAAATTCTTCATTTCCTGGAATTCCTAGGCCAAGGTCTCTTACCTCACCAAGAAATGCCAAGAAAGGGATGATCTTATCCGGAGACTCAAGCAGGAGATTGCAGTGGTGAAGTCTGACAAATCCTCTGAACTATTGGAGCAAATTGGCAACCTTTCAACTCTGTTACCAGATGAAGCATACAATGAACCCCTGAAGACTCGTTCGAGATCAAGTAAACACAGGACTTCCAGGAAATCAAATAGGGACAAATTGCCAGACTTGTCAGAGCTGTTGAATGATGATGAAAAGGAATTTTTGAAGAGAGAATCTTTGGAAAATGGTGAAGCGTTGTTTGATGGAGAGGATGATCAAGGGGAGATATCGCTCCAAGAACTTCTAAAACAAACGAACGGTTACCGTCATGGCATCAAAGGTTCTTTAGCTGATGTTGACTTGGATGAGCTAGATCTCCTTGGAACAGCCGGAGAGACTGGTAGTGATCATTTCTCAGTTGAAAATGGCATTGGGTTAGGTAGCAGAGACAGAAAGAGAAGATCACCAGTCTCCTTTGGATTTGGTTCACTTCCTTCTTCCTTCAAATCAAGGGCTGTCAAAGATCGCCAGGTAAGATCATACCAAGACTGAGTATAGGAGTGGATATCAACAGAATTCATTCCATCTCATTTTTTTCTTTTTTATAGCTGTTTGAGATGTCATAAGTGCATCTTTATTAACTGGCATCAACAGACATCTGCTCGAAGTTCTTTTAAACAATCAATTTTTAAATACTAGTCAGGTCTTAGATTTTAATATTTTTGAGACAAAGGCCACTTTTATGATATAATAATAACGGTTATATATATGCGCTATACACAAAAAGTATCACAGCGCTTTAATACAATTGTCAGAAATAAAATATAAATATAGATCTTAAGTAACAAAAAAGTATAGAATTGTATACATTAAATTGCATCAACTATTGGTGTTCTCAAATGCGCCAGATGAGGCCTGGTGGCCTCTTGCTTGCTGCTTCGTTCACCAACAATTTAAGGGACAAGCCCGGTCAGCACATCATTCACAGAAGCTCTAGTATAGCACTTGAGGCCACCAGGCCCCAGATGGGTTAGCCAAGTCAAACCAAACAGTGATAGCAAAAATCATCAAAACAAATGCATATTAAATAAATGAAAATAGAAAACTAGATATTTGGAAAAAGATATGACTTGAGTTGTCGTTTGAAAGGTGATATGGTCGGTGTTGTTCAGATAGTAGAGGGGAGTGTATTCCAAAGTCTAGATCCAGCTATACTAAAATGTTTTTCTGCTATGGAGAGGTTTGTTCTCGGAATGACAAGTTTTGTGGTATCATTCATTTTATGTAGGACACAATTGTGTATTACAGCACAAAAATGGGAAATTCTAGAAAAAGCACACAAAAATATCCAAGTCAATGAGAGGGGAATTGAGGCCAGTCAATAGGGCATGATTTTGGTGACAGATTGATTTGAGCCTTGAATGGTTTGTAAGAAAGAGCATTATGTCAGTGTACATGTAATTATTAGAAACCTTCAAATCTTGAATGAAGAAGGTTTCCAGAATATAGACTGGAATAGTGTAACTAAGTATTGGGGTTGATTTTGGTGGCCTTTCAACTTACCGATATGGTTTTGCACTACTTTCTTTTTCTTTTCAGACAAGACCATCTTCCTTGGCAGTTCCCGTACCTGGTAGTAACCAAACATCACCTGGGTCTCTTGGATTAGACATTCCTGATGGTCTCATCTCTGCTTCTCTTGCCACTCAACCATCCCTTCCTACCTCTCTACAACATCCTCCTACCCAGCCCCACTATCAAAACAATGTTCCTGCACCCCAACCCCCTCATGCTCCACCCTCATTACCCCAGGGTTACCCCCATCAGACACCATCCATCCTTCAGAACCATCCACGAGGTGTTCCAGGTACCATAGGACCAGTGCAGCTACCTTCAGCACCTGTTCAGGGTCTTCGGCCGTATCCCTCGGACCCACCATCCGCTCCATATTCAGGTATCTCCGCACCCACACAGTACCCACAAACTCCCCAACCTCTACCTCAAATGCTGAACAATTCCGTCCCTCGTCCTCACCCCAGTATGTTACCTAATGGACACCCAGTTACCAACGGTATGCCATCGTCTATGTATGGGGTAGGACAGTCGCCCTCTGTTGGTGCCAGCTTGCCATTGAGTCATCAGAATGTGCTGAATTTACCAGGAAATCAACCCAACACCAATGGTCTTTATCATTGTCCGGTGTATAGTGTTACTGACCAGGGTTTAAATACAGGTTAGCTCACTCTGCAATGAACCTGATAAAGGGATGAATAAACATGTACTTTACATTTGTCAAAAGTTCCACCCGTCCCAAATGTCCTTAGAAAGGGATTAAGAATCATCAGATTGCATTGTTTGTCAATAATTTTTTTTATTTGGAAATATAATCTAACAAGGTTTAGATACCCAGAAAAATACTGTAAATATGTTGCATGTGTTCATACATTTTGTAAATTGTATGTGATGCAATGTAATGAATGAAAGCCAACAGGTAGAACATTTGACACCCGGGAGCTTATTTTTGGCAGTAGCAGAAACAGATATTAACCAGAAAGTGGATGCAGAAGCTTTCTGATAAAAAGGGGTTAAATGCTAGGTGACCACCATTGGAAGCCCTCTCCAGTAGAAATTTGTCTTGACAGGTAAATAAAGTCCCTATGATTTCCATTTGATCATGAGAATGCGACATGCAGTTGTTAATGCAATTGGAGGGGGGGGGGTAACCACAAACTTACTTGAATTTACAAGTTTAGAATATAATCTTTGAAAATATAGCCTTTAATAGGCTTGAAAGTGATAGCATAAAAGAGACATCTTTTTATGACATATGCATTTTGTGTTTGAAACACACTCTTTTGTGCAATCAAATCCTTGTAAGATTCTTACCCTAATATTACATCTTGATTATTTCTTGTGTTATTTAGGTATACCTGATCCTCCCAAGTCTCTTTCTATCTCCCGTGAAGTGAGTAAACACAGTGTTCTACTGACGTGGAGCCTGCCCTCTATGGATGTAATGTGTCGTAGCAATGGTGTTGAGGTAGTAGGTTATAGGATATATGTCAACGGACAGCAGAAACAACTAGTGTCAAGTGCTCATATGACCAAGGTAACATAGTTACTGTTGCAATACTGTTAGCCTTTTTCTCTATCTCTTTTCTCTTTCATGAAATGGTAACAGTTTAAAGTTCCTGAAATCATTCAATTTCATAGATGATAGTAAACTTTTTCTAGAAATTCTGCATTTATTCTTATCTTTATGAAATGGGACCCTGAAAGTAATGGGAAATACAGTCATCTTTTTGGAGTGTAAACATCATATAAATTAGGAATGTTATGATGAGCAGCATTTTAGGCAGATCTTTTCACTTTAAAATCTCACGATGATATTATGGCATGATATTGAACTGAGCCTGAAGAATCAGCTGATATATAAAAACATTTTAAAACCAGTCTACATGTACATTATGTGTTTATATAACATAAGGATAAAGATTTGTATCTAGTATTCTACATGTATCCTAGATGAATCTTTATTACATGTATATATAAATGATAATAATAGAATTACATTTCTATAGCGCATAATACACAAAGTCACTATATATGTATTCAGTATTTGTGTCTTCAAACAGAGCAGATACCCGGGTCGTCGATATATAAATCTTATTCTGAACTGAGTATCTTTATGCCTTCTTCTGTCACATTCTTGAATCCATTCCCCGGGGGGGCCACTTACATTGACGAGTGGATACCATGCGCGACCAAAAAACACATAAAAAGGATGTCTTTTTCAAGAAAGGGCACGTTACGTACGTAACGTGATAAGGGTGTCAAAAACACAAAAATAATGAAAAAAGGGTATCTATTTCGCTAGGATTGTTACGTGTTTAGGGTCAAATTGGCGGGGATGATTAAACAAAATTAAAATGTTTTATAAAGGATGTCCTTTTTGCCCCAACACTACGTGTTTAGAGTCTGATTTGCGCGAGGTGTGGAAGGTGGGGCCGTACTAAACCAAATGGTGTGTAAAGGTAAAACCGACGACCGACGGACCCGTGACAACAATAAAATATCGCTGTACTTGTTTAGGGGTTCATTTCAATTGCCAAGAGTATCGTTTTGTTTCCAACACTTGTTAAGGGTTGGGTTTCAGACGTCAATACTTGTTAAGGGGTGCATTTTCAGAATATGGAAAATACGTGTTTAGGATGCTTTTCGAGACCCCATGGTCGCGCATGGTATCCACTCGTCAATGGAAGTGGCCCCCCTGGGATCCATTCTAATCTTCACCCTTATGTATGTTTGTAAATCAAACACACAACATCCTGTATGATATTGTCTATGGTGAAATTTATCCACATTGTGCTGCATTCGAGTCAGGTGAAGTGAATGAATACCAGGGGCCCGTTTCATAAAGATTTACAACTGTTGTATCTGCCATTATGGCAACTACCATGGTAACAGCTAGGCTCAGCAGCCAATCAAAATCAAGGGTACCATGGTAGTTGCCATAATGGCAAAGTTACAACAGTTTTAACTCTTTATAAAACGGGTCCCAGGTAGAAATAGTTCCTTGAATGGACTGAGGCTACTCCAGCTAAAGTTGGGATAATACTAGTTGCATCGTGTATCCTCTGGAAAAGCACTATAATACGTCAAACTATGTTATCAATGTTTTCTGTATAGGCACTGGTTGATGGTATCTACCTGAAGACTATCTACAGATTTGGTATATGCTCTGTTGGTGGTAATGGCCAAACATCCAACATGGCTGAACTGAGTTATAATCCCACATCAAGCATCCCGTCATCAACTGCCTCAGAGTCTGGAAGAAGCGAATCTATCATCAGCTCGGAAGTCTCATCAGGTCCAAAATATAGACATAAAGAAGAGAGGCTGGTAGGTACATGTACATGTAATGGGTCTGTCGAAAAAGTTGAGGCCATTTTCCTCAGCACATTCATTTACTTTGGTTTAGATTTTTCACTCAATCAAAATTAGGGCTCTGACACCATGTCAACATAACAACAGTAACGACAAACAGTGTCAAATATTGGTTTGCCAAATACTTTCATAAAAGTTGAGTGTAAATGGCACAAAATTTCCAGTAAAATATATGATTTTGATAGAAATGTAAATCCTGTAAATAATAATTGTATACCATGATTAGTATTGAGTTACTTGTGTACTGGTATGTTGAATTTCACAATTTCTGCCCCAGTTTTTGGACAGACTCTTATCTGCTATTATGCTTTATTCGAAGTGCCAATTTTCATTGAATTATCGTTTGAATGAAAACAAATTTTTTATATCATATAATTGAATTACAGGCAATGCACCCCCCCCCCCCCAAAAAAAAAAAAAAAAAAAAAAATTCTTGCATTTAAATCTTATGTACAAGTACTTTGTCATAACATCACACAAGAATTGTTATCTCTGTTCTGTAATGACTATATAAGTGATGTCAGTCAGAACTGCAGCTCTAGGTCTATATCTCCAAATAAAAAAGATAATGGAGACATTATTCAGAAAGCCTATCCCATGGCACACTGTGATATTTGCAGTCATGATATGTTACTCTCTTGAGAATCAAAATTGTTTGGACAGAAGGTTTTGTCACCCCAGAAATGTTTAATTATTTTCAACATTTTATTTGATCATGTGTTTTTTTTTTCTAGTTCATGGCCATTTACACCTATGATCCTGAGAGCCATTCACCAAACGACAATCCTGAGTATGAATTAACATTCACTGAGGGTGATCTGATTACAGTCTATGGAGATAAGAGACCTGATGGATTCTATCATGGAAAGGTAAGGACTAGATAGGGCCGTCTGCACCATCCCGAGTTTTCAAATTAGCGCGCTATTTCTGATCCGGCAAATTATCCCGATCTGAAAAATCACGAGATAAGTTTGCAGTGGAGACGCAATTATCGCGCTAGTTCGTAGGATTAATCTCGAGATTGCAATCCCAAGTCAACTCGGGTTTATTTGCAAAATAGCGCGCTATTTTACGAATTATCCCGCTAATTCGTAGGTGCAGACGCACTCGAGATTGGACTCGGGGTAATTTATTCATGACGTCAGTCCATAATGCAATTCGCGTTCCACTTCCGCCTTGGTCAAAACATAAACACGTGCGAAAGTCAACTTTATACATGCGAATAGATATTATCGCGTATAGCGTTCATCAATTGCCTAATCAGCAACGATGGTGTCCCACCAGTGAATGGATTTTGGGAGAGACCAGACCGAAGGGGGAGGCGCTCATCGACGATGGTCATATTCAATAACAACACTGACAGCAGTGTCGTCTTATTCCTTCGCAAAATGTGAGCAAATAGCATTTCTTTCCTCCTTCTCTCCCTCTCTCTCTCTCTCTGTCGTTGCCTCCTACTCCGCCATCATGAATACATCACTTCTTCACTCGCTGAGCTGAGAGGATTGTTGCATAACACCGGTCGAATTCGGCGAAAGTGCTAGTGAAAGGAGTACATTGCTTGCATATCGCGGGAAGTTATTCAAAAGCGCGGGCCGTTGAAACTCCAAGATCCGAAAGTGCGCATGCTCGGAATGTCGGGCTTGTTGCCTCGCTCGAGCAGGAATCGCTCTTCTTGCGATGGTGGAGACGGGGTTTCTTGAATCTCGAGATTAATCGCGAAGTAGGCCGATCGGGCTAAAATCTCGAGATTGAGCAAACTCGGGATGGTGCAGCACCGCCTGATGGATGGATGGATGGATGGATAGACGGAGATAGATAGATGTAGATGGATGGATGGAGATAGATAGATGTAGATGGATGGATGGATGGATGGATGGAAGGATGGATGGATAGATAGATAGATGGAGATAGATAGATGGATGGACGGAGATAGATAGATAGATGTAGATGGTTGGATGGATGTGGATAGATAGACAGATGTAGATGGTTGGATGGATGGATGGAAGGATGGATGGATAGATAGATAGACGGACATCCTAGCTATCTGAATCGTTGTCATTTGAATGATATTGACTCATCAAGTTTGTTTTGAAAGCTTTGAATACCTCTTTTTATATGACAGATCCTTGTCATTTGATTGGTTGCTTGATATAGACCATTCAGCTCATTTTACAATGATGTAATCATACATGCAATTTTGGATCTATATGTATATCACTTAATTGCCAAAACACTGATGCATGCATGATTAGATATCATATAAAAAAACATTTGAGATAAGTCAGTTTTCTGGCTCTTCATTGTTAAATTGTTTGTATAAGACATGGCCCTGATCTTAACAAATTTGACTAGGGTGATTATTCTAGTAATGCAGATCCATTTACTGTGAATTATGATTTATATCTTCTGAGTATTTTTTATGAATACTAATTGAGATATATTTATTTTATTCTTTGTGTGTTACACCAGGTTCAAGGAAGGAAGGGTCTCGTACCATCGAATTTCATTGAAGAGATCTCAAAGGGAGAGATAAGAAAAAGGGTAAGCATATCTTTCTAAATATATTACCTGTGAATGAGGGAATACATTTACCTGTTTTGGGTCAAGCATCAGGTCTTATTGGACAGCTTCATTTAATTAGGGACCTCTGTCCACTTTTAAGTTGAGAAAGGAGATTGAGATAATTAAGACAGGTTATACATGCAGTTTATATTGTTCACAGTTGATGTCATTCAAAGTTATTTTGCTCCAAACCCTATCATCAAAATATTGTTCCATTCTGATTTTGGGGTGATATTTATCAAAGGAAATGGTTTGATTTCAAGTAAAAAATGCATTCCCATTGGCAAAAAAAAAATACAGTGAAAAGGTTATAGAGGTTTGGCTTGTTGTACATGTACAGCCATGTGTTGTACATGGCTGTATGATTATGCTTAATGTTGGCTTGATGCATGCTCGACAGTTCACGCTTGAGGCATAGGTGAACCTCCCCTGTCTTGCTGTAGAGAATTTCAGTCACAGTGAGTAGACTTTTACCACGTCTAGTGGAACCCAGAACAGGCTGTGAGTATTTAATAGGATGTGATCATCTTTTCTTCAAGAAGGTGTATGAAATGAGGTTTCTGATGTCCTTGCTCAAAGAAATTCACTTTCTATCACACAACATATACATGTATAGAAGATGCTTGTTTAAACTGTAAACTCTGTTATTTTTCAATGGATTTTCGTCAAGCCTTCACCACTCTAATATTTCTGCTTTTATCAAAACCAAGTTATCGTCATGGTAAATATCTCCTTTAACTTTAAAGTTCTGTGGATTATTTTATGTTTATTTGCAATAACTAATTGTAATTTCAATCTGTCTAATGCAGGACTATTTTCCTCTTCATTTATTGCAGGGCTCACGAGAATTACATCCCAAGAAAAGCAGAGAGAGCAATACAGATGGACGGAGAACAAGAGAAAAGAAGGGAAGGATTGATAGAGAGAGTAGAAGAAGAGAAGGACAATCACATAGAGGATCAAGAATGTAAATTTATCTTCCTTGGACAAATGCAATAATACCCAGGGGAGCCAACAAGCTTTGTGTACTCTTTCATTCACTAGCAAGTCTTAAAAATATGCATTTTATGATAATTATTCATTCTACTGAGAATGATCATTAGCCTATGATTTAAATTAAATAGAGAAATTAAAACACAAAACTTGAGATATGAATTACTTCTTAAGCTACTAAAAAGACTTGAGATATGAATTACTTCTTAAGCTACTTGGTGATATAATTTTATTAAGATATGATGGTATTGAGTTGTGAATCGGTGTGTAATCATTCAAATGGGCCTAAATTTACTGTATTACAAGACTACACTTACTGGCCACCAAAACTGTGTGCCACTTGACCGGAATGTGCGTTATATGACCTGTCTAACAGTTTTATAGGTTACCTGTCTTTATTTGCCACTTCACCTAATTGCTCTAGATAGCCAGGTTTGGCTGTAAAAATATGTGAGCCTTGTAATTACTATTATGTGCATGGGGTTTTATAAATGCATCGCATTTTCTTGCCAGCGATTTTCAGTATTGTCACGTGTATATATATTTGTACACTTACAGTGTTGTCAGAACTATGCTAGAAGAAAAAAGAAATCACAACCTGGCTTTCATAGACCTATTGAATTGTGTATCATATGCAATAGAAAGCTATAGCCTTTGTTTTCTATTGATTAATTGAGGGATTTTATTGAAAATATCCATTCTCGCAGTCCAAAGACTGCATTGCAATGGTTTCTACATATGTTTCAGACATATTCTGTAATTACTGATGTGTAACTCACAAGGCTTCCATGATCAAAATTAAATCTTTTTGGGAGCTGAGATTAAAAATATCTAAATTTAATATTATCTGGAACATGACTATACCTCCCCCCCCAAAAAAAAAATATAAAAAAAATCACATAATGTACTGAGGTAATTGGATTTATATCGTGTTAAAATACCAAGTAATGATCAAGTAATCTCATAATGGTCTTTAAAAAAGGAATCACAATTATTAATTCATGATTGAACACAATAACTTGCATTGTACAAAGTGTGATGATGTATTTTCAAAACTCCGTCCTTTCATTTCACCTTGAGACATAGAGTTGTATTGTATTCAATTTTGTTCATATGGATTAAAATATATATATCAAATTTGTGCACTTAGAAAATGTAACTTTATAATTAGAAGCGTCATATATAGTGCATCTAGAACTATCAATGATTAAATATATATATGTAATGAACAAACATATCAGCATTGTAAAGTTTTGTCTTTTCTTGTACTCAGTATACATGTATGTAATTAGCTTAAATTTTATTGTATGTTTCAGACTTTACTTACAATACATAATCATCGT
Source organism: Lytechinus pictus (assembly GCF_037042905.1). Classification (NCBI taxonomy): domain Eukaryota; kingdom Metazoa; phylum Echinodermata; class Echinoidea; order Temnopleuroida; family Toxopneustidae; genus Lytechinus; species Lytechinus pictus. The sequence goes on along the minus strand of NC_087256.1, from coordinate 31,728,992 downwards.
GATGATCAATCTCCATCCATGAAGGAAATTTCCAAATGGGATTGTTTGAATGGTATTATATGGATTAGTCAACCAAATTCTGAGTTTTTTTTTCTTTCAGATTGCAATATTATATTGCATTATAGTATGTGACAATGATTAAAACTTTTAACCCTAATAAGACTGGTTCAGTCCCCCACTCAACATTTTTCGCAATAAATCTGTACCGCAAAAAGCTGGCGCCGTGCAAATCCTTTAATGACTGTTGTCAATAAAAGCAAAAAATAATCACTCATTTATGAATTCTAGCTGAAAATACATTATGTATTAACTTTGTACATAAATCATTTTGAATCACTTTGTGCAATTTTGATGTAATTTTTATTGAATTGTGGAAATGAAATGAATTGAATTGAATTTCTTTGAGCAGTTTTTGGTCTTAAATGCGCTAACGTATTGATGTTGCATAATTTTGTAACTGCGTACATGTACCAAGGCATCGCATACAGTATATGGTCCAGAAAAGTCGCACAAGACAGAAAAATGTCAGTAAAAAAATTTAATGTAGTGGATTTATCACAGAAAATGTTGAGGGGGCAAAATTCCGCCCCCCCCCCCCCCCAGGGTTAAAGACCCAGAGCTAAAAGTGAAATCGACAAATGGGAAATATACAAAGTACAACAGTGAAAGTTTTATGCATATTCACCACTTGACAGCTGAGTATTTGATTAAGAAAAACTCATATTAACAGGTTTCGACAATGCGCCTTCTTGTATTTTTCACCGGCCTCGAGACCGTGATGTCATGTTGTGTAAAAAGCATGATTTCATAGGGTTATACGCAGAAAAACTGAATGATTTTTCTGCTTTTCAGACTGAGAATTCAATTTGCAGAAGAAAATGGTACTGACAATTACCCAGTTTTGAAATGGATGGAAACCTACAACTCTTCACTTTATTTTTTGTGATTTCTTTGCTTGGTTCTTATTGGAGAATGCATAGCAAGAGATTTTTTATGTGTAGGTCTGTTAGAGCTAGGTTTGGGTGAGTGAAGTTTAGGGAATGTGGAGAGCTACTACCAGGGAAAATATTTCCTTTAAAGATGGATGGAGTGGTGGAGTTATGTGAGATTGGTGATGCTGTATGGAGTGAGATGGGGGTTCTGAAGAGGACAGTGAGAGCGATGTGTAGTATGCAGTTCATGGATTGGAAGAAGACCGAGAACTTGATGCAGATGTTTGGTTTGTTGGTGAGGCGAATGGGGTACGCAAGTATGGGCACGTGATAAGGAGGGATGACAGGCATGTCTTAAGAAGAGTTTGAAGTGGATGGTTCGAGGAGGGGACAGTCAAAGAAGACATGGAAGAGTCAAGTGGAGGAGAGGAGGGTTGAGGATGTACTGAATCAGGTTAAGAGTGGAGGGAGTAAGGTTGATTGCTGCGAGTGTGAGGTGAATCCGGCCAGCCCTGTCCACAGGGACAAAACTGGATATAAAACTTTTGATTGATGATGATGATAGGCCTAAAATGTCAGATAAGTTGTTACACATAATCTGAATACAGATAGAAAGCTGCACCAAATAAAGAGGAAATAAAATATGGCAAAAATAGCTAGTCCAAAGCTGTAGATTTTATCAATTCAAGCTTGCAGAAGTGAAAAAAGGTTGTTTAAAATGTAATAAAGGTCCTTGTGACAATTTTCTGGTCTGAAATAATGCTTTTCAGTTAGCCTTTTGCTTGTGGAAGGTCGACTTTTGCAGAGACTACCATACATGTATACTATTTGTACCATCATGTAAAAGGATATGATCAAAATTTTACTGCTGAAAATACAAAAAATTGCAATTTTCTTTTTTTATGGGGGGGGGGGGGTTGAGGCAGGGGTTCTAGCCCCAAACCTACCAGTATATTATTGGTTACCATAAGCCATGAAGCCTGGGGAGCATTTCATCAATATTTTCATCCGACAAGTTGTCAGATCTGACATCTTTCCATGATTTTGATTGGCTGAGAAGCACTGTTCCTATGGTAACTGTCGGATAAAAAGGGACTTGTCGGATAAAACGTCCGACAAGTCCTTTCATGAAACGCCCCCCAGGGGTGGTATTCTCAAAGTATCCATCTTTGTCACAATCCCAAATTGGTATTCGGAAAATGTTCTCATCATTTTCTGACTTTTTCTGGCTTTGCAATCTATGCCAAGCACATGAATTTATAACTTGCATGCACATATATACCTGTATATATGTACATGTAGCTAAGCGTGCTCATCTTTTATTTTTTGTTTTCTTCCACTGTATGTATGGTGATATTTACAATAGAAATGGCATTCTAAAAATGTTCTCTTCTCATCTTTTATCTTCCACAGTATTTATAACAATATTTACAAAAGCTAGAGGGCTATCACATCTCATGATGGCCGCGTTCTTTCATGCTCAAAATCGATTGGCAATTTGTAGTAATAAGGAGACTTGTAATCGGTCTTTCTTCCATCCTTTCTTTCATTTTTTTTCTCTTTTTTCCTTCCTTCTTTTCATTCATTCTTCTTCCTTCTTTAGTTATCTTTTTCATTAATTATTTCTTCTACCTTCTTTCTTTCATCCATTCATTATATTGTTCTTCCTTTTCTTTCTTTCATTCATAATATTTCTACTTTCCCTTCTTTCCTTTATTCATCCCCCGTTTTCTTTCTTTCTTTTTTATCCCTTTTCTTTCTTTTATTTATTTTGGTATATTTTATGTAATACACCATTACAAGCAGATGGCATATTATAATGGTTAAAGTGTGTTGTGATTGGTGATATCTAGATAACTGGCATATTGAAGATGAAAAATGGGCTGTCCTTTCAGTGATAAGATTGCATTAAGAAGATTTTCAGAATACCAATTTACAATGACTTTAGCATCTTCCTATCTCAGTGACAAATGCTAAAAGATAAGACTGTTTCAAGAACACCATCCCAGATAGTGCCTCGTGTCAGTAATGAGAATTCCATAATCCTTAGCATCACTGACTGAAGTGCCAATCTGGAGTTGTGGTCGTCAAAGTCACTTGCTCCCACTCTTCTCTCAAAGGTAGAAAAAATATGCGCTCTTACACAAGTCATACATGTAAGTGTATAAAAATTACATTTTATTGTGCTGCTGCACTGTAGTAGTATATGGATAATCAAATCAATTTATACAGAAAAGAAAGCTACATGTAACAGATTAAGAAATTAAAATAGTAATAATATATTGTGACAATAATAAATATTAGTATTTTACAGAAATATACTGTTACCATACACAAAGGTCCACAGCTAGTACTGAAATTTGTTAAAATTAGGACACACCCATGAAAAAAAAGAAACAACTCTTTTGTTAAGTAGAAGAAATTTTGTATTGAATATTTCAACAATGCCTGACATAGCAATATACTGTTTCATTGTATTGAAATTGCACATGTATAAAAGTTTGTACATTTCTTGCTGGTTTAAAATCACAAGCTGTGGAATGAGGAACAAAGTAGTTTTTTTTTCATATTGGAAAAAAATGGGAGCAACAAAATTGAGAACAACATACAGAAGAATGATAAATGTTTAAAAAAAAATATGGGCACTAATTTTTACATCACAGAGATATGGATTTATGACAAGTACTGAACACAAGGGCCAATATTCTGAAGTACAGTTTAACTAAAGCCATGGTCTAACTGAGTAGTAAAGTTATGGGAAGCTATGTTTCCTATCTTTACATGTCTCTTTTCCTAATGATTTAATGGTGAAGAGAACTACAAGTACTGTATATACTTTGACAGTAACATGTATCATTCCCATGCAGTTATCAATAATCCTGATTTTCAAATAAGATGATAATTTGAACCTGTACTGTAAGAGATTGGTGTCATAATTGGCAATCCATACTTAGCTGTAGATGAGAATTAAAACCTGAGATCAGATTACGAGTCATTGTCACACAAGTTTAGCTGTACCAATATAGTTACTGAGCTTGCCATGTAACGGCCTTCTCAAAGAGGTATGGAATGCAAGAGAATATCTATCTTGACTATCCTAGATTCGGTGGGGGGGGGAGGGAGGGTTGACATTTCGGACAAACACTGATACAAGAATGTCACAAGATTCCTGCATAAATCACTGAAGAATATCTCACCAAAGTTACAATGCAATTTATCTTGCAGTAAACAAACCAAATAGTTTACCCATAATACTTTCATGGGGGAGAATGAAATCAAATTTAAGAAAAGAGATCAGTCAGGAGATTTTATAAGTAAACTTCCTTTTTTTCCAATGGGGAAGGGGAGAGCGCAATGCCCTTAGTGGCATTTGATAAGAGGTGTCTGAATAGGTACTATTTGTTCAGGTAAAAGGAATATTTAGTATTTGAGTTTCACAGTTAGTACATGCCTTCATCTGAAGTCACTTTTAATAGATGATAATAATAGTTTGCTATTTGGAATCCAGGAATCACTTCTCAAGACAACAATTACAACATGTCCAACATTCTACTGCAAGACTTATCGAACAAAATAGTTGAACGCATAAACCCTATCTTATCCGACTTTCACTGGCTACCCATTCGATCAAGGATCAAATACATACTTCATACATGTACATACTTGACATGAACATTCAAATGTATAAATGGTATTGCTTACCTTCAGGATAATCTCTATTCTAGTTCAAGAAATCTCTCTGAAATTTCTGTCAATACCAAATCATATATGGAGATCAGGCTTTCCAGAAAGCTGCACCAGCTAAATGGAATTCTCTCCCATCAACTTTAAGAAATACTACTCAACTTGAGCAATTCGAAGTACAATAAAAAAAAACCCACCTCTTTCAGGATGTTTAACTAAGTAAGGTTCAATCTATGTTTAATATTCTATGTTTATACAATGTAATGTATATTTAATGTTTTATTTTTAGTTTACCATTATAACCATATTTCCTACATGTACTTTTCCTCATGCACAGAGACCCATAGGTGTTATGTGTCTATTAAGAACTGTATAATACATGTAGTACTTGTCATTACACTATGTAAAAAAAAAGGAGTAACGTGCGAGAAATGATACAAAGATATGATTTACAATTATATCTCATGATATCTGCCTTACAAAAATATGCACACACTGTAATTTCATGGAAGATTTCATTTCACACATAATCAGCTCCAAGGCATAATGAACTCCTAATTTGTTATGTTTCCATTGCTTCCATACATGTACATGTATGTCACAAAAGCCCAACAAACACTTTAAGGGACAATCTTCTTATTTTGGCATTCATGTATGTCAGACATATTCTGTCGTTTTTAAAGCTGTCAGGCAGGTGGGAATTATCGAGAGTCACTTCTTGCTTTAATAAACATCATCTCAATTTAAAGCAAGCTCTACAAAGACGCTTGATGCAAGAAGCTTCTCTCAAAGACTCATCTCCAATCTGATTGATGAAGTTCTTTGATGACTCATCCCTGCGAGTGCCAATGATGGCAACGACCATCTCTGGACTGAACCCAGCGTCCAGGTTCTCCACCATGCGTTGAAATGCTTTGGATTTACGCTGTGACTCCTGAAGTGATTCCTTCCCCTCCTCCGCCTGAGGGATGAAGTCATAAACTTGAGAGAAGCAGTAGAGCTGCTGAGAATCTGCAGTGAAGACAACCCCTCTAGGTGACCAGGCAGGGCTACCTGCATGGGGTGAAGAACTTAATTCACAATCGGATGTGTCGGAAGAGGAGGATTCAGAAAAGGTAGAAGAACGATTACCTCTGGAGCCGGGTCCATGCTCAAGGTTGATTTGATGTCTTCCATCTCCGTCTGTTTTGATGGAAACTGCTCCAGAGTTTGAAGGCTCCTTATTTTCACTTTTAGTCTGTTCACTCCTATCATAACTAGAAATTTGGTTTCTTTCTACAAACTCTACTTCAGGATGAATCAGTTCTGCGTTGTTGTCAGTATTCAATGTGGTCCTAGTATCATCATGGATAGACGTGAAATACCGCTCATCTGTATCATCCTTCAAAGGTTCTATAGGCTCCACTCTGGAAGGTAAAGGAGAGTGATGAGATTCTACTCTATTACTTTCCTGAGCGTTTGAATGTGATTCTGTTCCTGGCACAGCTGAATCACCTTCTACTGTTGAAGCTTCTGTGTCCCCTTCAGCACTCTCATTGTCTTTTTGCAAACTTTGATCAGGGTAGCACATGTCCTTATCATCTTTTATATTACCATTCAGTTCATGTTCATCTTGATCAAACTGATCCTTGACTGCATCAGAGGTTCCTGTTAGACAAGAGATCTCATCTTCAGCACCATCTGCTACATCCTTTGAAGAATGTATTTCTTTGGTAGTTACTTGCATAGAGGATTCATCTTTACCACCATCAACATCTTTTGCCTCTGGAGGATCACTAGAAGACAATTCACTATCTACAACGAGTACTGCAGGTACTACGGTCACTCCTTGACTAGGCCTAAGATCATCAGTTGACCGACTACCAGACTTTGAAGGCACAACTGACTGTTCGTCTGGAGGAATTGGACCACGATCACTCGTTGACTGCGAACTGGACCCTGAAGGCATCACAGGTTGTTCATCTTGGGCAGGTTGGGGACTCTTGTAGACCTCTGCCAACACCTGAACGATATGCTGGACCTCATCATCGTCCGTTTCATCGTCTGTGCTCTCATCCATCTCCTTGCTCCGATGCAACCGTCTAGAGACTTCATCAGACATCGCATCCGTGTCTTCACCGTTGGTTGTGCTTCCCAGGGTTTGTTTCCTCCTGGATGTCCTTGGGATACTATGTAAGGTGACCTCTGGGTAGCTGTATCCTTCATAGTCACTGATCTCTCCTTGAGAGGCAAAGTGGAGGTTTTGGTTACCTGGAACAGGAAATACATTCAGGGTTTGAGGGTTTATATTCACTTTGTTACAATCAGATCATCTAATCATCTGATGATAATAAATAATATTCCGTTTTTATTTAGCATTTTATACATCGGAGCGACGTCTCAAAGTGCTTTACAGATATATTATTACCCCGATCATTGGATCATGTCATGCCCACATGCAATGTACGCACCTTCTCCACTCCCTGGTGAGCATTCTAACAAGAGTTCCAAGACTCAATTACATAGGCTTTCGCATTCTAGACCATGTGATATGAGATCGAACATGAAGTAGACAAAGTGGGTGTAGGCAATCTATCATTCTAATCACCGACTTCCCTAAACACCAAATCAAGTTAAACGGTTCAAGAACAAAAACAATAATAATTTCCAATTTTGTTCAGTGAGCTGTATGAATATATAATGCAGTGTTTTCAAATTTAATCAGCAAGAAAAAAAAAAGTACTTCAAAACAACAGCAGTGAAAACAAAATGGCATACTTTTTTAAAAACCACACAAATCCTATGCCAACTGCTGATCTTCTGTAACACACCATTAATGACACCACAAAATTGACTTATTTCAATTCAAGTGTTCATACCATCAACTTCCGGAAGAAAATTGGTCATAAATTAGAATAAAGCAAGAGAAATGAAACTCCTGATAAGACATGAGATTACACCTACCTCTTTGTTCCAGGGCAGATAGATCGACTGTATGACCACTTGCCATCATCCTTCTTACTAATCCACATCTCAATAGCTGCTCAGAAACAAGATAAGCCCAATCCCAAATGTTCTCCACTGGCTCCTCGTCTGTAAAGATTCAATCCCATCAAATAATCAACATTTTGGTATGCCCCCCTTTCTATTTTGAGTTCATGAGCTACTCAAGCCATAATAATTTGAGAGCTTTACACCTTTTCACATGAAGCGCAAAGTAGAAATGAAGCATGTCAGGAAAGTTCCTTACTAAAGGGGTCAAAAGTACATACTTTATGGAATTGGCCTATTATGCATTTCACTTTATAAAGATAGAGAAAACAAGTGGAATGACTCTGGCAGTCTCGTCTGAATTACGTGATTCAATATAGGAGCAGTACTGACTTTGAATAATTATTCACAAAAAACACTATTCATAAGATATTAATTTTGTTCATTGACCCTAAATGACCTTTGACCTTGATCATTTGACCTGAAAGTCATGCAGGATGTTCGGAGATAATTGATTACTCTTTTGTCTAAGTTCTATGAACTAGATCGCGATCCATATAATTTCAAAATTAAGATGGCAATTCAACAAATACCCCTAACATGGCCACAGTTCATTGACCCTATTACCTTTGAGCTTGGTCATGTGACCTGAAACTTGGGTAGGATGTTCAGTAATACTTGATTACCCTTATGTCTACGTTTCATGAACTAGGTCCATAGACTTTCTCAGTTATGATGACATTTTAAAGACTTAACCTTGGTAGGTTTTAATGTTTACGACGCTGACGAAATTACTACTACAAATACTGCTACTACTACACGTAATACTCTACTACAAATAGAAAAGTATTTCTACTCTAATTATGACTGACGGATCATTGCAAGAAAATGATTTTCAATTGCAAGTCCATTGTATGTTCTAAATCCATAATAAATATTGCTGATCTGTTTCTTGAACAGTGCAAATTGATTTGATAGAATCTGGAAATAAAATGGGCAAATTATTTAAATTTCCCCATGAGTAAAATACAACAATAGTAGTCATGCTATTACATCTACATTACTGCTCAATTACAAACTATTAAAATGCTTATGCAGTCTCTCTACCTTTTTGGACTTGTACAAGAGCCTTCAAGAGCTCATTTCCAGTGAAGCACTTTCTCTGTTGGCATAGCAACCTCTGTAGGATACGCAGAGTCTGGAGGCGGATCGGCCATGATTCATTTGTTGTTCCTTCCCAAGCCTTCATACAAATTAAAGAGTAATTAAATATTTTAGAACACTTATCTTAAAAATTTAGTGATTGGATAGCAGCAGAAAGCTACAATCAGATTATATTCTTAATTATTTATTCCATTCTTGACAAATGAGAAAGTAACACCCAGATATTTTCATTTGATTGGGCACCTGATCTAAATAAATTTTGATGTAGAATGGGTAAATTTATCAAGTCATTGTGTCCATTTAATAATAAAAATTATAATAGTTACATTTATATAGCACTTATTACAATTTGTTTCGAAGCGCTTTACATTGCAATTATTATTTCCCCGGTCATCAGATCCTGACATGCCCACACACAATGTATGCACTTTCTCCACTCCCTGGGGAGCATTCCAACAAGAGTTCCAAGACTCAATTGCTAGGCATACTACATAGGCTTTCGTATCCTACCTGGCACCCATTTAATACCTGGGTGGAGAGTGGCAAATTGTGGATTGACGCCTTGACAAAGGACGCTAGGCCATGGTGGGATTTGAACACATGACCCTCTGATTGCAAGGCGAGAGTCAGAACCGCTACACCATGACGCTACCATTTAGCCAATAAAACCCTTTTCTTTTATTTTACATTCTTCACATCCTGTGAAATACAGTTTTATCAAAACTGATCCCTAAGAATGCTTGGGCACATTCTTACCTTCTGTAAAAACCCTTGATATAGCTGAATCAGTCGGGATGTGGGCCATGTATAGAGCTGTAGAACCTGGATGACTCCATCCTGGGATAGTAAATAATCATGGACACCAATTAAATATTGGATGAAAAACTTGTAGGGTTGAAATTAGTACCATTTTAATTATCAAATTGCTTATTCAATCATGAAGATGAAAACAGGATATAGTCAAAACGTAGATGGGCGATTTCATAAAATAACCAACCTTTTAGAACAACCAACCCCATTTTTTTTCAATTTGTACTTCCCTTCATGACCTGCTCAAGCAATGATGATTTGAAAACATTGCATCTTTTATTATGAGGTACATGTATATAACAGATACAAATGATTTCACAAAGGTCCAACATAAATAAGGTAAATGCACGATCTACCTAGTTTATGGAAATTCCCCAGATATCATTTTCTGTGAGGTTGACCAGCAAAAGGGATTGATTTATATCTTCTAACATTTCATTTTCACTTTGTACTACAAAGAACCTTGTTTAATATAATGAATATTTCAATGTACACCATCCTCTTAAACTTCTACGCTATTGTGATTTTTACTTGTTCCAAGGTGTCAGTTATATTTTCAATTTTCAATTGAATTTTATATTTTTTCCTCTTGTTTGGAGGGGAAGGGGGCAGGGGATATTCATATTTACCCATCTCCCCCTCTTCTTGGGGGTGAAGGTGAGGGGTAGGGAGTTGCTAATCAATTATATCCCTCACTCTTTTGGGGGGAGAGGTCATCTACTAATTCGCCGTGGTGTTGATTGTCAGTGTTTGATATGCGACGTTGCTACATGTAAAGACCGCAGATATCCTGTTATCTGGCCTCTTGGCCATGTTGTAAATAAACCACACACTCCCACCCCACTCATAACTACGTCTGGTAAATTATCTTTTATTTCAATAAGACTGGCAATTCATATTTTTACATCTTTGGGGGCAGGGGGAAGGAGGAATGGGGTTTAGCTTGTAATGATAATTAATTTTAGTGAAAAATGAAGATAAACAATATTACAACAACAAAGTCGACATAAAATTTATTCTGCCTACAAGTATGCCATCATGAATAAACTTACGGCTGGTTCTAAGAAGACATCAGCACTGAGACCATGTTCAGAGTGGTTAATGACGGTTTCCATTAAATGCTGTTGATAAAAAATGAGATTTAAAAAAACAATGAATTTTTTACAGCATCCTTTTCAGGAGATACATGTATAATTCATATATATAGGTTTGTTTACAGATGCTTCCACTTTTCAGATGTTTAGTAAAGTTGGAGGGAGGGAGTTCGTTCAAATATCATGGAGCAAGAGATTGAAAAAAATTAAAGCCGGCCTGTTTTCTGGATTTCAGAATGAAATGGGAAGGGGCAGTATTAGAACGAAGAAAGTACATTGCTCTTTGTTGCTGAAAGAGTGAAGTATGTACATGTAAGAAGGAAGTATGGTAGAGTTTGCAGGTCAGTGCATGTATCCAATAATGTATAATGTTAGAAACAGGCATCTAATGAAGTTCATTTATGAGAAGGATAGCATGATGAGAACATATTCTAAAGGAAACTTAAACAATGTTAATGAAGTCAAGTCAAACTTGCTCCCATCTATTATCATTCTACAGACATTACAAGAATCTTTTTGCGATTGATTGTAAATTCAAATCAATCACAAATTTTAAATTGATAGATTTATATTTACTATGACAAACCAATTTATAATTTTGGTAACTAGAATGAGAACCTCCATGAATCCCAAGTCGATTTATTGCAAAACTTATGCTTGATTCTATGGCGATTTCAAGTTACATGCAATGCCCCCCCCCCCCCTGGAGCCATAACAGTTTTAATATTTGAAACTCATAACTGCATATTCTGTAACATTAAAGTGATTTAAAAACAAAACAAGATATTTGTATTTATATAATGATCTCTGTGACCTTTTCCCTTGATATCCAAAACACGAGATCATAGTCATTCATATATGCATCCATGGACCAGTTTGAAGTTGTAATGGCTATCACATGAACAAAGACAGATAACCTTAGGTAGGCATATAAGTATAATGTACATGTATGAATTCTGAATAATACTTACTGCTATACTCTGAAGAAGAAGCATCGCTCTTGATCTATCTTCTGTCTTAAGCAGCAGCAGCTCCTCCACTAGTTTCTCAATGTCCTGTGTAGATAAATGAAATAATAATAGTAATAATACTTATCACTTATACATCGCTTTTCCCAAATTGAACATAATATGTAATGAAGAGAGTTCTAAATAGAGAAATTAAATTGAGTTCTAAATAGAGAAATTATATCGAGCTCCAAATAAAATTACGAGGTTCTTCACAGGATATTCTTATCCAAATCACTTCTTAATCCATCACAAGGTTTAAAATGTATTTGTAAAAAGGGACCCATCAAAATAACAGGATAACGATTGTAAAACACAAACGTTGCAGTCTCTGAGCAAGGAAAACAGGTCAAAAGGTCAAGAAATGACCCTACTAGATATTACCCACATGAAAACCTTGAACAACTTGCCAAAACATTACGATATCATACACTGCATGACATTAATCGCATCTCTTATTTAAAACAAAGCAGAGATGAAAATTGACATTCTTAAATTTGTATATTGTTTGGTTCCCCTTAATTTTAACCCTCCCTAAAACTCTTAATTTGTCACATAGAAACAAATTTTATTAGGGCTTCCAAGAATAAGTGAACTAGTATCCTAGTAGAAGGGACTTCTAGCCTAATATCAATAAATATATTAATTAAATTGAATTGAAAAAATGAATATGTAAATACACAAGAACATAGTTTCCTAAATTGGTTACTTGCAAGTATACTAAGTTGATCTTATAATTGCACATACTTCTCATATTAAAAAAAAAAGTAGCATGTTTTGAGATCCAAATAAACTTCCACAGTTCCTAACATGGCAAAGCATTAAGGACATAGTTTTTGTTTTGCCATTAAAATCAAATCTCATTTTGTAATTCCACTGTAGAATATGGAATCAGAGTTGGCCAATGAGACCTTCCTCATTGAAAGGTTGAAGGAATCATACCTTGACAATACACTTCCAGAGTTCTTGACAGAAGATCTGGTAGCACTGATGATAAAGCCATGAGGACGTTGCGACTAGGTGGTTGTGGATGCAGGCTGTAAGGGGATGTAGACGGTCAGCAATGCTGTATGAACCCATGTCAAGCTGAAGAAGGACTCCAAGGGCTTGAGAGAACATCTGATTCACCTGCAAATTCAATCATGGCAGAAAAACTTACATTTTGGGGGCCAAGATAGCGTTAGGAATCAATGTGCTCATGATAAGTATCTCTGGTTGACTGTTTTTCAAAAGGCTAAAGAGGATGCGCGAGTATGAGATAAATACGATTTTGTAGCAATTGAACTGGGGTGGCCGGATTCACCTCATACTCGCATTACGCTTCCCTTACCCCTCTTTCAACTTTGTAAGATCCAGAACACCCTCCAAAATCAACCCACTAGCTTCTTCAAGTCCTCCTTGAACCACCCACATCAAACTAAAAAGCCCTTCTTAAAACATGTTTGTACCACCAGTGCTCATTTCCTTCGTCAACCATTCCACTGCTTCTTCCAAACCCAATATCTGCATCAAGTCCTCAGTATCCATCAACTTCACACCACACATCGCTCTCGCAACTGCTTTTTCTGTCCTCCTCAAAATCCAAATCTCACTTTCACGGAAACACCATGTCTCACTTGCATTCAACGATCTCATTTGAAGCCGTATGCACAATTCCTATCATCTTCAAAGGAAATGAGATACAAACCTTGAAGGCAAGAAGCTTGATCTGTCCTGTCATCAAGTTATGAAGATATCTCTGTAGAGGGCGCTGTGTCTTTGAATCTTCCTGCATCTCGGAGGATCTAACCGCTCCATCAAGGTCTGTCAGTAGGTCAGGTAGTAGTTCAACAAGACCTTGGACATTGTTGATCCTAAGGCACATCTATTTATTGAGGAAAGTACAAGTTGAGCAAAATGTTAATAGAAGACTGTAGTACCGATAAATACAAAAAATAGTTAATCAATAATACCACTACACATACTTTATAATACATAATGTTTTGATTTCAGTCTGACAATAAGTCAGGGCGTAGGGGATGGTCTAGTCTCTCTTCAGCAGAGAGAGAGAAAGAAAATGGTCAAGAAGAAAAAACACTCAATCTTGTTGTTTCAAGGATCATTTGATTCTATTCTAATATATAACTATTGCCCTTGAGCATGGCACTTAATCTACACGTTGTTTATCAAACATCTAAAAAAATAAGTTCAAATTAAGAATATATTTGAAAATGTTAAAAAGAAGGCAGGTGCTTCTATCCTACCTCCGGGTTGATAGGTTCAAAGTTATCGCAAAGACATTCCATGTCTCGGTTGAAGTAAATGTTACAGTCTGGCAAACCACTCCTCTCATGTCGGCATCCACCAAGCAAACCAGCATTCTGTGCTATGAACACACGGTTTAGAACCTAGGGTATTGAAAATATAACCAAATTATAGTTTAGAGATATTCAATCATATTCCCAATCTTTAGGAACCAACTTCCAAAAAGAATCAAAACACCATTTTGTGTTGTGAACACATGGTTTAGAACCTGGGATACTGAAAGTATAACCAAATTATGGTTTAAAAAAATATCCAATCATATTCAAAATCATATTCATATATATTCACAACCTTGAATTGCTACATGTATAACTTCTTAAAATTATAATTGGGCTATAAAACTCATTTGGTCTACCATCAATTTTGTGAAACAGCTGTTAAGTCTGCATTACATTTTGCTTGATACCCACTTAGTCTAATTTTCATTTCGTATGTCCGTTTTGTCTAATTTCCACTTAATCTACACGTACCTATTACTTTTTACAGACCTTCCACATTTTACATAAACAGCATTGATCAATAAGAATGAACCATTGATACAACATTTAAAAAAATCCTTGTCAATGGTGATAGACCAATTGGACAACACCAGATGAAATGATAGCCAAAATGAAAATAATACAAATGGTAAATGGTAAATTAAGTGGTAATTAGGTGAAATGGGCAAATTGGTTGTAGAAAACAGGGATAAGACCATAAGTGCAGGACAATTATCAGGGAAAAAGTACAGAAGAAAAACTTTCCAAGAGTGAATTACCTCTTTACTGATCATGTTATTGACTTGACAAGCAGGTGTAGCACAGAGATCCATGGCTAACATGTTAGATGCAAACAACCTTATAGCAAAGGTCACACCCTGAAAAAAATAAATCATCAACAAGAATTCAGCATTGAATACAAAGTCCTTATATATATTAAATGCAACTTCACTATACTCAGTGAATATCATTTATAGAATATATAACTACTTGACTATTAACTTAATCAGCCCCTTTTGAACTACTTGCATATTTTGGGGGGAGTGGTACGTTTTTTCACTATTTCTACAAGACCTACAATGTATGTGGTAAAACAAATTAGGGAAAGCGTTTTCCATTAAACCTGCAATCTTTTTTAATACAAAATAAAAGAAAAAAAAGAATTGGCATATCTGTATGAAGTAATGCAAGAAACTCTAATTAAAATTCTCGAGTACCAGTACATCATGCCACCAGCTGAAATTTTATTAAGTAATTTTAATTCATTTCATGGACTACAAGTATTCCTCTATTAGACATGCTCAGAGTTGAAAAAAGAACCAATATTACATCTTGGGTTTTTTTAATCATTGGACATTACTGCTATGAATTAGGAAACTTTTAAAAATCTGTGTGTGAGAACCTACTTACCTGTAAAGGACTGATGAGCAGTTGCTGCAAATCTGCAACCATGAGTTTCTGTTGCAACTCGTCTTGTTCAACCTCGGCAGACATCTCTGGTTTCAGTACACTGCATATATCATACATCAGACTACAAGAATGCCTCACTACATAAACCATGTCAACAAGGCTACTAGAAATAGGCAGGGTGATCTCTGACTGACCACAGAAACCTTCTCCCGAGAAGATACCAAGTTGTTCAAAGACAGCTCTCAGCTGATCCCTATGCTGTCTCCTAGAGCTGGTGACGCTCCTGGAGGATGCATCTGTGCTGTCTTCCACATCAGAACCGTAGGTGTGGTCTGAGTGATGCTGGCTGCTACTGTTACTTCTTGAACGACTTGTGCTTGTGGACTGGTCCTTACCAGAGGTGTAATCATCGTGGAAGGCATGACGCGGGAGCGGCAACGTCATAGCCGCTTCCTGAACACCACTGGGTCCAGGAATGTCCTCTGGAGCTGGAGCGGCAGCTGAGAGTTCTGGGAATGACTGGGAATGTGTCAGTACCTGTGAGGATATTTTACAGTTTCTCAAGGCACCTGAAGATTCCCTTGTGTTAGAATCAACAGGTTGGAAGGCATCGCCCCCACCACCTAATGCATGAGGACTGCTTCCTGCTGTCATTGTGAAACCAACAACTTCCTCATTCCTTGAACTTCCAGCAGCGGACCATTTCTCACTGCGATCAAGCAACTCCTTGATCTGTGGGAATGATTGGGTCCTGACTGGTTGCTTGAAGTTGAGGACTCCTGAAGGATTGAAGCTGATATCTGTGTGCTGAGGATGGTGAGTGGCATTGGGTCTGATGGTATTGTTGTTTGAAACACCTTCACTGCCCTGCATGTTAACATAAATACATTTCAATATCATCAAATGTGAACATGAAGCATCTAGTATGTAAAACAACAATTCAAAGCAACATTTTCAAGTTATTTCAATCTAAATCTGGATAGAAAACTTTCTATCAAGTGAACAGAGATATTGTGCAATGAGCACGGCTTGAGTTAGCCTGAGGCAATGATTGCCCTAATATCGTTCCTGCAATCAAAATTCCCCTATTACCAACAGTGGTTCTAGAGCATGTTTTTTTTCCTCAAAAAAATTGCCTT
>NC_087256.1:31492500-31707500 GCF_037042905.1 Lytechinus pictus | reverse complement strand
CTGGATGTGACCTATCAACTTGCTGATCTATAAAATAACATGGAAACAAAACAATTGCTTACTTTTCTAAGAACCCTCCACATTATTTCTGCAGGTTAGTACATTTACACAAATTGTTATTTATTTGAATGTCTTGCAAACTGTTTATGTTGCATATTATTGCCAATGTATATTTAATATTAAGTACAATAAAATGTTAATATTATTAACATTTTATTGTACTTAAGCATCTCTTGTTTGGTGGAAATTTTGAATGAACTTTTCAAAGTTAACTTATGTTACTGTTCAATTGATGTCAAGCTCTGGAATTTGATTAAATAAGCTGTATTTTGGTATATCTCCAACTTTCCATGTTCAATATTGAATGTCTTTATTGGATATGAATTTCTTAAACAAAGCCATATTTTTATTTTTCTAACATCGTTTTTGTTGTCTCTTTTTTTTGGGGGGGGGGGGTACTAATGGAACTCTTGTCTACATGTAATAAACAATAATATATCATAGCAAACATTTTTTTTTTCTATATACATTTTTGGCCAATTATTTATAGTAGGAGGTGTATCTACTTTTTGGATTATAAACATGTTACAACAAATCCACTATATTAAACAGAAGAAAATCAGTACACACTTGTCTACTTAGTCTTAGAAGTTTATTGATCTAATTTCCATTTGACAAAGTGTAAAAAAGTAAGTAAAAAATAAATGGAGATTAGACTGAAAGACAATTAGCTAAAATTTGGAATTGGACAAAACAGTAATGAGACCAAAATGAAAGAAGATCAAATGGGTTTAGCCCATGTGGTATTAAACTGAGAAGCAGACAGACTGCTTGTAGATTAAGTGAAAATAAACTGAATTTAAAACATAACTTACAAGTTCAGCAGATACCGGTGATGAGTAGGCATTGAGACGAAGCTCCGTGGTCAGACGAAGCTTGTGACCATTATAGCTTTCCTGGACACTCTCCTGAGAAGGGTTGAATAAAAAATGGATACAATTATAAAAAGTTGTAAATATTGGTAATCACTATACCCATGGAGACTTCAAATTGGATGCATATGGGATGTCATAGTGATGTAAGGCAAGGACTACTCTTCCATGTACTCCAATGCATATTATGGCTAAAACGTCATTTTTCCCCAAAGTTTTATTTTAAATTATATTTTTCTTTCATGAGGACATAAAACAATATACTACCTGGGTTATATTTAGATTACTGCCCCAGGGGAATGGGTACTTAGGAGAAAACCACAAATCGCTGATAATAAAGTACATGGCCTATGGGAAAGTTGTCCTTGCCCCTTGTCATAATTTACTTACCCAATTGCCAATTTGAAATCTACATAGTATTAGTGATCTCAATTTTAAAACAGCTATAACTTTCTTATTGCTTGTCCGATTTCTTTCAAACTTTCACCATTCTCTTTAATTTATTTTTCTCCTTCTCAACACAACATTGTATGGCCAGGGCTGGATTCCCCTTTAATACTGGGCCGTCTTACAAGAGCTGCAATTGATCTGATCAAAGACAACTATGGAAAGCCAGAAATGTCATAGTTCTTTCATATAGGTAATGTACACAATGAATATCCCATTAAAGAACAATGAGCAAAGATTTGTCTGGACAATCATGCATCTACACGCCTACATCGTATTTAGAAAACATTTTTAATGGATGTATGCATTCCAGATGTTTGCATTGCTGGCTTTCTGCAGTTGTGATTGGTCAGATCAATAGTAACTCCTAGTAAGATAAGGGCCCAAATTTGATTTAAGAAGCAGTGCAAACAAACAATACAATTAGAATTGAAATAATTTTCTCATTAAAGGGAAGTGTCCTGGGCGTAAATTGTATTCCTTTAATGTGCAGATTTGCAAATAAAGTGATGTATTTTCATTGTCATTTTCAGTCTCAAAGCCATGTAATTTGGAACAATTTTTTTATATGTAAATACATGAAGGAACACAATTACAGGAGTATACTTTACATATTTGTCTCTAAAACAGTAAATAATTAAAAGAAAGAGGCTGTTAATTATCAAAGAGGCCGTTATTTACAGTTGTATCCCCTAGCTATGTAACTGGACTAATCAATGCCTGTCAGCTGCGGCCTGGTCTTTGTTCTGCTAGACTAATTCTTCAAGTACTCAGTACCCATCTAAAAACATACAGCGATAGACTGATCGGTTGTCTTCGGAATTCTCTACCAATTCTACTAGATAATTGTAACAACCTTGAAGCCTTCAAATCTGAACTAAAGACCTATCTTTTCCAGCAACTGGGAGTACCTGCCTATAAATATTTTTCACAGATAAAAGGCACTATACAAATGCCGTTCATCATCATCACCATCATATTTGTCAAAAAATTCAGATTGGTTACAAGTCTTATAGAATAGGGTCCTGATTGGAATATGGACTTTCCAGGCCAGCAGACAGACATAAGTACACACTGATAAGAGCTGTATATATATATATATATATATATACTGGGATTCCTGGAATCCAGGGTGATAAAGACATGGGTTATATGAAAACATTTGCTGATAACATTGTTAGGCATTTTTCCAAAAGCAAATAAATAGGGGGATTAAACTGCACGGGCAAATAAATCATTAAGATCTTACCAACTATCATTTAAACGATTGTACTCACGCTAACAGTCATGTGAGTGCAAAGGGCAGAAGAAGTTTATCAAGATATCTTTCGGTTTCTCTAGAAGTGTAACAGCTGCAATGAATACGACTTGAGGTACGAATGAAACGGAACCCCTACTCCCATGATTATTTGTGAGCCAATTAATAGACATGAAACATACATGTATATTACTTCAAAGTATCATTCATTAAGCCCCCATCACACTTATTTGGAATCAGCAAGGATCAAGCAGAAGCTGGAAAGAAAAAAATATTCAAAAAATCTAGAAATTTTTGGGAGGAACTTAAAAATTCACCAAACTGGAGTTGAAATTCAGTAAATTGACCACGTGTATCATCATACACTAGTCAAAATGAACCGCAATGGAGTCAGATTGATAATTCGTGCTACGTTCTTGGACATTCTAGGGACATTCTAAATATCCTGACTGCATTCTGAGTGCATTCGAGGGATATTTTCGAACGGTGTTCGAAGTAGATTTAAATGACCAACTGGTGGTCAAACAATAGTCCTTTCATTCAGGCCAATTCTGCTTGATTCGGAATAAGTGTGATGGGGGCTTTAGCATTCCAAAGATACCCAAATTAGGTGTGTGTGCATTTGAAGAAGGGAATTTCCTCCGGTTAGCACCACTTTGAAGAAGCATCATTCTTATGTGCTTTCATTTCTTGAAGATAAATCAAGTTATACCTCACCTTGAGACTTTGTGTGATAATGGCTTCTAGGTTGCCTTGGTGACGACCCAACAACAGAGCACTCAGTGCCAGTATATCAGTGAGATTAGTAATCAAGCAGACTGCAAATGAAGAAGAAATATTCCTTTATCAAAATCTTGATCTTATATATACATGTATATATATTAAGACTATGAGTTATAGAGGGTTAATTATCATTA
The DNA here is from genome assembly GCF_037042905.1 of Lytechinus pictus. Taxonomy (NCBI): domain Eukaryota; kingdom Metazoa; phylum Echinodermata; class Echinoidea; order Temnopleuroida; family Toxopneustidae; genus Lytechinus; species Lytechinus pictus. The sequence goes on along the minus strand of NC_087256.1, from coordinate 31,703,946 downwards.
CAATCACAATCTTTTGCGAATGTATATAAATGAATTTTACGGCTGTGAACCATATCAGAGTATGAAGCATATTTACTTCTTAATAATGTGTGACCTATTTTGGACGTCAGCACCTATGAACTTTTCTTACAGATACTGTAAATGGTACTATCGTATTTTCTTAATCATCATCATCATCATCATCATGACCTATAGCTCAATTTTGAAATTATATGAAAACAGATTAAGAAAATAAGTCCATAATAATCAATTACTCCTTTTATTTTAATGAAAATTGTAAATTGAACATATAAATAAAATTCATGATCATGCCCGGATTTGATGTGTAGCGTAATGAAATATCCATATTAATATCACAACAATGCAAGATTTTTTTCAATTTGTGCATACATTTTCATGTCTAACTATGAATTTTAATATTTTAGAAGTAAATAATAACCCTAAATCGGTGTTATAAATGAGCTATTTTTTTCATATTGTCCCATTCATATCAACATGATATAATCTTCATTTACTCTTGTGCAAGCAATTCTTTATTTTTTCATATACAAAGTCAATATGATATTGTGGAACTTTTTCACATACCAACTCTGTGCTGTGGTGTCTTCTCTTGCAGTAGCTTCTCTAACAGATCACAGCATCTCTCTTGAAACTGGGTCAAGGCCTGACACAGCAGTTCATACTGTTAAAATGACAAAAAATAATAATGATGAAGACAACACCATACAATACCATTACCCTCATCAGACATCTGAACATCTTCTTTAGTGTCCATCATCAAAAAGTACAAATGAATGAATACTTGGTCAAAACATGGCATATTGAGATTAGGGAATTTGGACAGGTTTGACATGGTCTGTGAAATGCAACAATCAAATCTTATGCTATCATTATTCATGTATCCCAAATTTGTCCATGTTGGATTTGCATTTGCCAATTTCCATGCAAAGATCTGAACTGGTTGTTTACAAACTACATTGGCCTAGTTGTTATGAATATTGGGAATGAATAAGGTATCTCTCTGCGTCCCAACTTAGCATGCAGATATTAGGGTTGTTATCGTTAAGAAAATTCTCTGTCGATATATCGCTAAAAATATCTTATTGATATCGATAACTATCGACAAAAGAACGCAATCAATACGCATTTTTTATGCATTATAGTGATGACACAATACTCGCGTTGGTCAAAATTTGTATCTGCCACTGTACCAAGAACGCTTTGAAATCACATCCAGGCACCTCACAATGTTTAAAACGAGAAACGTGTCTAGAATTCTAATGAGAAGAACGTGATACATACTTTAAGAACCAGGGGCCCGTTGCATGAAATTTTTGCCATAAAAACTCTGGCAATTTTTTTGCCAGAATTTGTTAATGTGTAATATTCAATGGCATAACTTTGTTTGCCAGAGTTTTTGTCTACTTGCCAGAGTTTTTTATGGCAAAAGTTTTATGCAACGGGTTCCAGGTGGGTAGGGCAGGGGTGCAGAAGAACAGGGGAGAGGGAGGCGGAGGTGGAGTAAGAAGGGGGTAATACTTTACCTCTCTCCTAACCATCGTAGCCCTAGCTTGGTGTTTGGTAAGAAGATCTTGAATTCCAAGAAGGGATTGTGATATGTGCTTCAAGAACCAGTCATCACTCTCAAACCACCTACAAACAAAACAGATATCATTTGAGGACAAAATGCAAAATTTATGCAAAATCAACAAGAAAAGATACATGTGATTAAAATGAGTTGTGTAAAGTCATTGAGTCCATTATTAAACCCCCCCCATCCCCTCTTCCCCATACCAAATAAGGATTTTGACTAATGTTTAATATTCCCTTTAATAACAGAAAAAAGATATTGTGTTACATTCATCTTTATTTCATATTTTTCCTTTTTAATTTCTTTTTCTTTTGTAGCTATTTGTTCTTCTGTAATTTATTTCAATTTCTATTTCTAAATGTATCTATTTTTTAATTAATGCTTTTTATTTATTTATGTATTTCCGTGTATTTTATTAATTTAGTTATTTGAAGGTATTCATACCCCAAAGCAATAAAATACCTAACAAACATGCACAAACCTGTGAAAGATTAACAATGGCTTATATAAACTCAATAAAATCATATAAAAGAATCACAGTCTGCCAAGGTTAAGTAAGTAACCCCACTTACTCTTTGCTTGATAATCGTTCCAGATAAACAGCTCTTCTGAACACCTCACCCTTTATTTAACAAAAAAAGACATCAATAAAACATTAAAAATAGTTTATATGTATGCCCTTCCTAAAAATGCAAACAATATTCTTATGATAGATAATTTCAGATACACTGTGCATGATCAGTGCCCTATTTCATGAAACTTGTTATCAATAACTGTTTAAATTATATGACAAATGTATTAATTATGGTGTTCTTTTTTTGTGCAAACATCAGTTCACTTGTATTTACATAAACAAGGTAACAATACAAACAAATTCTACAAATAAATCATAAACTGCACGATGCAAACATTTACCCTCAACCGATTGTAAAGCAGCAATTTAATAGCTTATAACAGTACTTTATAAATTGCCACTTCTGATTAGCTAAATGAAACAGAGCACAGTTCAGTTTCAAATCATACAAGCAGATATGATTTTCAAGGGCCTATTGAAAACTCCTTTGGGTAAATAAGTAAAAACTACATAAATAATAACATAAAAATGATCATTTCTAAAATGAAAATAAAAAAATACAGATTTTTTAAAATTCATAATCCTTTTCCTTGAAGATGAGCCTAATTACAAATCTGAGTAAGTGTACATAGTCTTTGAACAAAACAAAACCCCAAAACTGAACTGAACCATTTTATAAATCATGGTCATGCATTCAATAGAGCAATGATTTCATGCATAGTTAATATCAATTAAAAATTGTGTGGACACAGACAAATGACTGAAATGTTACAACTAGAAAATTATGAAAATGATAATAAGTTGCTTTCACATATCAATGTTTTCCTCCATTCTTTAGGTTTAAACTTGAAATTGAAGAATGCTTTGAAAAGATTTCAGCAGCTGGGTGATTCAATAAAGGCACCAAACCACACTTTACCACTCTTCACCCAGGTGTTAAATGGTACCTGGTAGGATGTGAAAGTATATCTAGAATAGTCAGAAATTGAGTTTTGAAATCCTTCCTGAAATGCTCCCAAGAGAGAGGAGAAAGTCTATACTATGTGCACGCATGTCAGGATCCGATGACTGGATAATAATATATCTATAGCCCTAGAATCAATTTTTCCATGAACAGAGCACGACATTAAAGTGAAATATAATTATCATTATTATTTTCATGGAATCGCCCAGCTTCTATGTACTAGCAACACCATTCTGTACTCACGATTCCATACTGGAGGTGAAATTCTCGGAGGAGACGCCGAGAACTGGACAGCAGAGGGCAGCCTGTAGTTTGACCAGCTTTTAAAACTTTGTCATGTCTGTAGATTAAACCAACAAACACTGCAAATAAATCATGCTTTATGAGAGACATCATTAATGCTTCATGTACTGTATTATAAAAGAAGAACATCAGACTAACAGATAGATAAAGAAAATACACCCGTTACCAATCTTCATTTATAAGCGACTGCAAATCCTTTTATGTGATTGGCTGAATGTAAGTCAGTCATTGAAAAATCACTAAAGGCCTGGTGGGTGTTTCATAAAGCTGTTCGTAAGTTAAGAGCGACTTTAAGAATGACTGGTGATCCTTTCTTACGCGCAAAACCCTCGCCAATGAACGTTTTGGTGTATACCAATTACCATAAGGCTTAACTTACGAACAGCTTTATGAACAGCCCCTGGGTCCCACTGGCCAACGGGGGACAAAACATATTCATAACGGATACAGCGGACAAGCAAAATTTCGGGGTGGCTCCATCCGTTTTCATCCACTCCAGACAATGGACAAAATGGGCGAACAATGAAATCACAGTGGATGGATTCTCGATGGATATAGAGTGTATGAAACACGTATGATGAGAGTACACAACGGATACGTAACGTTTTCCAACGGATGGCAAAATTCCTTTCCGTTTTACATCCTCTCTGCATCCGCAAGTGCAGTGGGACCGGGCGTTAACAAAACTCTTTATCAAGTGCTCCCCCAATGTTGACAAGGTAACTTTTGTTTGCATGCATGCTATTTACTTTTTTAATAATTCTTGAATACACCACATGAAATATGTACAAAATGTTTTAATGTAACAATAGGTCTGATTTACTAACACATTCAAATGTTATGCATACTAAAAAAAAATGGTTTTTGAAAACCAGAAAGCTTGTTAGAGGCTTGCAGAAAGTAATAACTAAAGTTGCTAACTGACTTCCAAGTATTTTAGTTTATTTATTACAGGTGAAAGGAAACATACTAGATTCCTACAGTAGAAGACATGCATAAATTTGAATCACTTTAAAATAAAAAATGATTATATTGCTCAATAAAAAGGGTTACCATGACTAATATGTAGATGAAGAAAAAACATCCTAATATATCAGTCATTTATCATATAGCAAGATTATATTTACTGGCATAGATGCTATTTAGATGCACATTCCACGGATTCCCTTTCAATTATTTATATTTCGATTTGATAATTGTCTATTGTAATTTTATAATGTTATCAATTTTTTGTATGTACTTCAAATGTGATTATATGTTACTATGTCAATTGCATCAAAAATTGTAAATATGAAATTGAAAGTGGAAAATAAAATGATTGATTGATTGATTGTTGGCAGGCATTGTGTGACCTTAAAAGGCTGGTTGAAAATCATAATAGCTGCCAGATACATGTAAACATTACCAAAGGTCAACAAACTTTAATGTCCTTTAGAAGTATAGATCCTCTCATCACATGATGATGATGCTATAAATAGACTCAACCATATGGTATCAACAGGATAACTTGTGTCACACATATCAATAAAATGTCTGAAGAGCTACAAAAAAATTTACATTCAAGATTAATGAACTTAAGATTTTCCTTTAAAAATTCAACACATAGACCTTGATTTGCCGTTCGTGAAAAAAAAATCAAATATCATTTCTGAAATAATTGATGCATTTCACTACACAGAATGAAGTAAAACCTCCAGGGTTATTATTATCCTGTCGTGGTTCACAGATTTCATTTAATCCTCATAACATTCCACATATAAATGTGTATTTACTGAATATGTTGGAAAGCTGTGTGATTTCTGAATCCATGAAGCACCAATGCAGAGCGTTAATAGACTATCATTGCACAGGGAAGGTTTCTACAGTGCGTCCCCAAAAAAACTATACACTTTTGAAATGGCTGCCAAATAAAAAATATAGCACTTTGGGGGAAATAACTCATAGATATGGAAAGCCAATAAAGTCAACTTTCAAGTGACACCAAAAAGTTGGAAAACTATTCATGCTTGAGCGAGCACTGCCCACTGAAACAAAGGGTATGAAAATTAGGGTGGGCCGGAATTAGCCTTCCAATTTCTTTCAGGTTTTTTGTTTGGTACTTGCAAAGTTGAGGGTTATTTGGTGAATTAAAGATCAGTTGTGATAGTTTGTTGTATGTGAAAATTTAATGCGTTATTAAATTGAATTTATTACATTGAAATTTAATGCATGAGTGATCGTGAATTGCAATTTTTAGTGCAGTATTTTGTCTTTATCATGTGGATCTCAACAATGTGTTTATGAAAGTCAGGAGAAGAGGGGGTAATATGACTTAGGTGGGTGAAGTACGTTGATGGGATAAAGGTCAACAGAACATTTAGCAACCCCTCCCTCCATCTCAACCCCCACCCCCCCCCCCCCCCCCCCCCCGCTTCTCTCCTCCTCGGACACTAAGCTCGGCTAGGCTGTGCAGGAATTAGCATTACAGTTTTTTTGAGTGGTTAGTCCTTGCGAACTTGCTAAGCTAAATTAATGAGTGAGATAAGTTTTGGTTTCTTATGCAAATTTCATAAGTTACTAAATTGAAATTTAATGCATGAGTGAACAGGAATTGAAATTTTAGTGTAGCATATTCATCTTGTGGACCTCAGAAGTGTGTTCGTGAGAGTCAGAGTAATGTGATGGTACCTGTTACAAGCAAGAGGGCGAGATATGCTAAGACTTGGTTAAAAGGGCATTCCTCTTCTTTTTGTCCTTTTACAAATTAAAAGTCATAATTATGTACCGGCCTCCCCTCTCCACCTCCATTTCCCAGCCCCCCCTCTCTGTCTCACTTCCTGGATTGTAGCCTATTCAAAACTTAGCTGCCAAGTGACCGATGGCTGATGGTCACTTTTTTATTGAATTATTACCAAGAAATTTAATGATTATGATGATTAATGAAATAATTTATTGAAAAAAAAACTGAATGTTTGATTGATCACATTACACATTGAATGAGTTGATTTACTGATAAATTGTTGATGAAATGATTGAAAGGAAAAAGTTGATGCCCCAATTCAGAATTAATCATTAAATCAACATTCCGCTCTGGACTTCACGCGTACATGACAATAGCCATTAGTCTCTCAACAGGAGGGGAGGGCGGGAAAGAGAGAGGGGGTGGGGGCTGAATGTTCTGTTGACCCTTATTCCATCAACCTACTTCTCCCACTTAAGTCCTATCTCATCCCCTATTCTCCCGACTCCCATCATGAACACACTGCTGAGATCCACATAAAGTTGAAATGCTGCCCAAAAAGAGATCCAAATGATAAAGTTGAAATGCTGCCCCAAAAGTGTAATTTGTGTTCACTCATGCATTAAAGTTCAATTTAATAATTTATAAAATTTGCATAAGCAACCAAAACTGGTCACGGTTGATCATTAATTTATCACAACGCCCTTTACTTTGCAATTTCGAAAGGATTTGCCTCTTAAAAACTGACATAAATTGGAAGGCTAATTCCAGCCCACCCTAATTTTCATACCCTTTGTTTCAGTGGGCAGTGCTCGCTCAAGCATGAACAGTTTTTCAATTTTTTGGTGTCATTTGAAAGTTGACTTTATTGGCTTTCCATATATGTAAGTCTTTTCCCCCAAAATGTTATATTTTTTATTTGGCAGCCATTTCAAAAGTGTATTTTTTTTTTTGGGACGCACTGTATAGTCTTGTAGTTGGCTAACCTGATTGGTCTTCTCTACTCACTAATGCCCCTTTTGTCTCCTTGTTTCTAGTGTTGCTGTAGCTTGTTTGTGGTCTATATTATGGTTGTTCCACTTTATATGTTTGTCATTTTGCCTCCGACGAAGATTCTGCTAGGATCGAAAGCTTAGGCCCCTCTTTGACTTTCTAATTTAACACTCGTCAGACTTGCATGTGTACATAGACATTTTCTCATGGACACAGACCACAGAATAGTTGAGTACATGGCACAGCCAAACCCCATATATCAATGGTTTGTAATCAAACACAATTATAAAGTACAGTATGGGATTCCAAGCGCTAGAAAAATATCAACCATTTTCACAACATTTTTCAACTTGCTGTGGAAACAAACGAAGAACTTCAATTGCTTTGTGGTACTAATAAAGTACTACTACGTAGTCATGTAAAAAAAATGACAACCAACAAAAAAAAAAAATTGTCCAAGGGTAAATTACAGGTGAAAAATTTCCATGTCGTACGGGACATTTCCGAGTCCCATACGACACACAGCATTGTCAAATCATTGACAAAAAAGAAAATTGTATTGCTCAAACATTCAGCTAAGAGACTAGAAATTGTCGTTGAAATGTCCTGTACGACTTACTTTAGAAGAAGCACCATGAGGTCAATGTACATATCATGCATATTAGACCAGTAGGAAGCTCGGCACACCAAGGGATCAAGGTTCGGCAGCGGCCCTTTCCAAAATCGGTTGATGAGGGCGCTGATTCGCTGGCCTTCTTGCTGCTGCCATAGGTCGTAAGCATTCCTCGTCTGCAAACATCACAAGGGAAACAATGTAAAGCTTTTCTTCTCCCTCTACATGTTTTGAATGACATTTTCAGGGTATATTTTCACAAATAGATGAAATTACAATCAATTTCCCTGTTGCATGTGGTTAAATATGAAACTTTACCGCTTTTGGTCATATTTACTGATCTATACACAACAAAAAAAGTAAGTCCCCCCTTAAACAAACATCAATAATTTCCGAACCAATGCGAGTTTTTAATATATTTTTACATGAGCGTGTAGGTAATTTTATAGGCTACCCTCTGAGTAAATGTTATGGACGTATTTTACGTCATGCTTCAGTGAGCACCGTCAGAAGGCAAAAATTTCACTTTTCAAAAGTCACAAGCTAAATATCATGACTTTGATTCCATTTTTATTGGAACTAATTCCACATTCTCATCATGAAAAATAGTCAGAAGGCTTGTAAAAGGTACTTTCTAAAAGACGATACAACTTTTCTGGCTAAATTTCACGGTTGAATGAACACAAGTCCAAATTTGCTATAATTGGATTTTTTACACATTTCTATCAATAAAAATTATAGAATATGATGATAGTTATTTTTGGGAAAAGTATCTTCAACAATATTCATTGTTTTACAGTTCAATGAACATTTATTGAAAACAAAAGATACGATTTTCAAATATCATAGGCAAGTATTGTTTCATTTTGGTAACTGAAAATGATCTTTTCTCAACTTTTTCGTTATGTTCATGACCAATTAACATGCTTCAATGATTCAAAGGCGTTTAATTAAACATTCACACTTGAATGAACATGTGGAATGTGATTAGCTCGTTTTTACGTTATTGGAAAAAATGCAATTTGTAACTATGGATATCTATCACAAACCTCCTTGCATGGTTCATTTGATTTGATTTTTAGGAAAATCCTGATGTTTTATTGCATCAGTGATCACGCAATATTCGAAAATTATGCAAATGAGAAGAAAGTTCAAGGCCCTGGCCCCACTCTGTGCCGTATCAAATGGTTATTTTGGTGTGCGCACATTTTGGATAGTGTTACACTGAAGCCATGTGCGAAGTTTCATGAAATAACTGTTGGCAGAAGTAACAAAAAATGTCCATGAAACAAACCCTCATTTCATATTTGTTAAAATGTTGACTTCCTCTTTCATAGACTTGTGTACATTATGGGTGCATATGTTTAAGAATAAGTGACCCCCTATTCAATGTGGTGGAACTTTTTTTCAAGGCTGTCTTTAGCAATGTCATTTGGCAGTAATGTTTATCAACCTATGGGCAGAATTCTGTGCAAAAATGAAATCGATTTGTTTATTTATGGATGAGTGAGCACACATCAAAGTGGGAAATTGGGTATTTTCAATGTCACAGACCCATTTTAAATGGTAATAAAGTGAATATTGGGGGCAAATTCGGTTTCAAATGTGACTTTAATTGCTGTTGTTTTTATCATCCATCATTTCTATCACCACACACTTTCTGAAGTTTTAAAATTTTCATGGTTGAGCGAGCACATTCGAAAACTTAGGAATGAATACTCTTTATACTGCATAAATGTATTTTTTCTTACAAATTCTCATGATCAGTTTAATTTATGGACAAATCAGTGGTGGATCCAGAATTTTAAAATGGGGAGGGGCCTATAATCGGGGGAGCCACCAACATTTTCAAATTTTAACATGATCTAACAAGTTGTAGAGGATACTACCATAAACCCCTTTGATGATACGTCACTATACAGGGGCCGCGGAACGGTTTTCAAAGTGGGGGGGGGGCTGACAATGCAAAAAATCACAATCGTATGGTCATTTTTACATTTTTGTACATGCTTTTGGAAAAAGGTGGGGGCTGAGCCCCCCCGCGGCCCCTGCATTATTGTGCTCACTCAACCATGAACATACGATATCAAAATTGTGTGTGGAGTGGCTAAATGATGGATAGTAAAACAGCATTAACACCATGAAATTCACCTAAAAACAACTTTTGCCCAACTTTGTATTTGCACAATCTGAAAAACGACTCTTGTGACTTTCAAAAGTGGTCATTTTTAATTCAATCTTTAATTACTCACGCATGACTCAACTGATCAATCTCATTTTTCCCCAGAGGTTGCTTAATGAGTGTAGAAAACCACCTACGAAATATCATATCTCAAAATAATTCCGTTCAAAAGTTACAGCAATTTGATTTAGGGGGGACTTACTTTTTTTGTTGTGTATATTTGGTCAGACTATTTTGGGATTGTTTAAAAGGTTTTATTATAAACAGAAATTCAAGATTCGATCACCATTTCTTTTTGAAGACGTACATTCTCTAATTAGCTGTTTCCAATAGTTCTTGTTTTAATTACCCTTTTCAAAACTATTCCTTTCCTGTACATTTATTTGTAGTCATTTTGAAGTACCGGTACTTGTAGGTGGTTTGTCAGTTTTTATCACAAAACAAAACATACCCTTTACCCATACAGATGTGTACTTTCAGATAAACTTGAACAAGTTTCAATATCGAGAGTGTAAAGATACAAGGGTACTTCTGAACCTAATTCATTGCAACTAGAACAATCATTACAAAAAATGATTAAAGTTATCTAGATCTAAATGTCACGAAAAGTCAATGTGTGTTTAGTGTTTACCTCTTAAAATTTGTATTTGACTCGATTTTATTGGTGTGTTGATATATGTAAGAAATTGATAGTTTACATGCAACAATGTCAAATACAATTATTAGAAAGAAATATACCATGCACAGAGGCAATCAAGTTGAAATTATAGATATCAAAATGGCATGAATAATACTTCTTTGATCCCTCTCCCCAAATCAGCCATAATGGCCGAATTCACAAAGGGGGTTTTAAAACCATCGGTTGAACCAATGGTTTATGCCGATTTCCTGTATAAATTACGCTTATTTACTGCCTATATTAATTTAAAAAATCCAATGCTGACGCATGCTTTTGTCACAGTGCGCCAAGTTGACGCCTGTATGAGTTCACTCTTCAAACAGTGGACTCCTGAATAAAATAGCGTACTTAACCATGACAGCAGGCATCGATTCGGTGCACTGTGACAAAAGCATGCATTGGCATTGGACATTTTTTAATATACGTGGTAAATAAGTGTAATTTATACAGGAAATCTGCATAAACCATGGGTGACAACCGATGGTTTTAAAAACCACCTTTGTGAATTCGAGCCATTGTGTCATCAAAGAAACCAAGATTTCACTACTAGCACATGATATACATGATCAAACATGATATGTTTTAAAACCAAACATGTAGATATCCATTTGAAATAAGAAAGAAAGACAGGCTGTAATAAAATCCAATAACAATATCAAACATCTGAACCATTTGTGAACAAATTTTGCTCAAACGAAAGTTACAGGTGTTATTATGGATCTAACATCAAAACATATTGGATAGTCATTTTCATTCTAGATGACAAAGTGGTTAAATATCCAAAGCAACAACTGTACAATGATCATTATAGGCGGTGCTGCACCATCCCGAGTTTGCTCAATCTCGAGATTTTAGCCCGATCGGCCCTCTTTGCGATTAATCTTGAGATTCAAGAAACCCTGTCTCCACCATCGCAAGAAGAGCGATTCCTGCTCGAGCGAAGCATCGATGCATTATGGTCTGACGCCGTGAATAAATAATCCAGAGTGCGTCTGCACCTACGAATTAGCACGATAATTCGTAAAATAGCATGCTATTTTGCAAATAATCCCAAGATTGCAATCCTAAGATTAATCCTACGAACTAGCGCGATAATTGCGTCTCCATTGCAAATAATCTCGAGATTGTTCAGATCGGGACAATTTGCCAGATCAGAAATAGCGCGCTAATTTGAAAACTCGGGATGGTGCAGACGGCCCTTATTATACTGAATCATTCACATAAACAATAAGATTTATATCAGGCCTATCTATTTATGAAGATCAAAAGCTTACCTCAAAATCCTGAGGTTGATAGAATGGATGACTATTGGTTTGTAGAAGTGAGAGACGACCCATTAGCTCTTCAACCAGATGCTGTCAAGGTAAAAAAAAATGATTTAGTGAATAAATAATGCACATAGGTACATAATACACAAAAGGTAATAAGGAACAAGGCATTTGGAGGGGCATCTAGACCATTAATGGATATGAATGTGCCATTTTTCTATTACAAAAATAATTCATCTATTTTTGTAAGATAGAATAAAAATTATCAGAAACAGTTTTACTCTTTCTACTGTCTAAAAAATTAAACTATTCATTTCGAATTCATATCATTACAGAAATGGAGAGAATAGAGAGGTGATATGGATAAAATAGTAGTATTGTAATTTTAAAAAATGTGAAAAAAATTGTATGTATTATGTTTATGCTGATAAAAAATGATATTCATCCACATAAAAAAGCCCTGGAAAATCACAAATCATTGCCATGTTTAAAGCTAATCCAATACTGGAGAATTAGGCAATAAGTTTTGAAAAGTAGCCCTGAAAATTAGAAAAAATAATAATTCTTTTGCCTAACCCTGATTGAGCTTAATGTGCAGGGGTGGTATTCTGAGATCCATTTTATCTCAGATAAAATAAAATATTTTATCTCCGTTAAAATCAGTGAGATAAAATACCCTTAAAATCTCTCCGAATTGGTATTCTGAGAACAATTTTATCTTCCTTTTATCTCTGTAAGACACACCTATTTTTTAATCAATATCCAATTAGAAACGCGCTTTTATAGCTCTCTCATATCACTCAACCAATGGAAATCCATTCCGCTAGGAGGTGTGGCGAAGGAGTGAGATTGCGTCAATTTATTGACTTCAATACGCTTGCACTATACGCTTGCGCGTCTTTACAGAGATTTCTTTTTAACAAAATGACAATAATCTCATCCTTTTTTCGAAGTCTGTAACGCATCTTTTCAAGCATCATTTCAAAGACAATGTTAGTCAAGAAAAGTCTTATGAAACGCTTCCTGATTGCACAGGAATAACTTTAAGGTGTTGTTCTCAATGAATATATATTTCTTCTTAGTTTTCATGCCAACATTTGGAGTTAATTCACCTAGAAATATTGACGAAATCAACGTCGCGGAGATAAAATAGCCCCTACCCTCTTTTAAGTTTATTTTATTTTTTCTTCAAAGTAATTTGGGCGCAAGCACATCACCCGCGTTGCAATGTCCAGATAGGCGATGGGTACATGTATGTCTACGCAGCCATCGCTCTGTTGCGTATCATCATAGATAAGCAAGATAAAATTTATACGCAAGATACAATTTTAGATTTTATTTGAGAAATAAAATGTCATCTCAGAATACCAATTTCATTTTAAGAGATATAAAATATTTTAAAGATAAAATGACCTCAGAATACCGCCCCAGGTTATGTCATGGATTCCCCACATATAAATAAAGAGAGTATTTTTTAGAAGTTACCTTGGCTGGAGGTTTGTTTCCAAGTCCTCTATTGATGTAATCATCGTAGAAAAGATGGCGCTCTTCGCTAAGCCTGAAGGCCTCCTTCACCAGGACACATAGAGTCTCCTCCTGGACCATAGAGTCTCCTTCATCTCCATCAATGCTAAGGGAGCCAGGAGAAGGTGGAGGGGAGCCAAGTAGGGCTGCCCCACCCCTTCCACCATGGGGAGAGGAGACACTGCTTGGGCTTGAGAGGGAAGGGTTTCGCAGTCGACTGCCGAGGACAGGGAACTGGGCACAGAGAAGGGCGCGCTTGTACACCATCAATTCCTGCAGTTTAAAAATATAGAGGGGGTGGGAAAGTCTAGATATCTTTTACTCAAAACTACATGTATTTATCTGAAAGACTGTAAATAAAAACAAGTTCAGGAAGAACTACAATATTTGGAATTCAGCTTGCAAACAAACTTGTTGCTATTTCTGACATCCTCTGGCAAGTTCTTTCTATTGAAATGCAAATTTTAAATGCCAGAGCTTTCTTATTCCATATTCTCATCCAACTATGATGAACGTTAGTGGCGTGCCTTAACAAATTGATTTTAAATCAACTCCAATATTATTTACTTTAAATCAATTATGGACTCGCACTCGGGGCCTTGGAGAGAACATTTATTTGTATGACATGTCACACATTTTCACAATGAATGCACATTCCTTGAGTTGAAACCAACTGAAGCCCATCAATGCTGCACAACTATTCAGTTTACAGGATTGGAAGAAAAGTCTCCAAGACACTCATGCTGCAGTCACATTTCCCCTCCAAACGAAGCGTCGAAAACGGACGTTTTAACATTTTTGTACCAGCTACATGTACATAGTACACTTGGGTGTTTTGAATAAAATGAAAAAGGGCTGTTTTTGACTCGCTGTACAGTCATCATAGGGGAAATGTGACTACAGCATATTAAGAAATCCCCTCTGCTCTAGAAAATACACTGAACAATACATTAGAGATGTCAGAGAGTTTTATTCACTGTGCCTAAACCTCTGATCTTCTTAACGTGTTTTTACGTACATTTCACTACACTGTAGCCTCCGTATTAAATTCAACTCTCTGTTTAATACTTAACATTGAAATGTAAATTACATGAATTTTTGAACTTCCAAATGAACAACCAAATTCTAACATGGACGTTATTCTTGAAACTGCACCAATAATCGTTTCAAACCAGACAACATTTAAAATGTAAATTCAAACCAATCTAAAATAGTCAGATCATTATTTCAAAAATATGGGGAAAAGATGTATTTTTCATCATTCTGGAATTAATGGGTGTCGGAGGGTTTTTTTCCTTTCTCCTCCCCCCATGTTTTTCTCTGACTATAAGTACATTCATATTTCCTATTTCAGAGATTTTTTTATATGATAAATAGTAAAAATATGCACTTACATGTATATAAAACACAATCTATCTAGAAATTCTCCATTCCAAAGTGAACTATTATTACCAATTTCTTTATTTTTTTCTTTCTTAAAACTTCAACCTGAAGAAACCTGAGTTTCAGAGAATCTTTAATAACAAATACTCAAAATATTTTTACATCAAATTTTTTTTATTCATAGTGTACCAAACCATGCATGATTCAAACACCTATTAATCCCCTTAATGCACAATGTATTATAAGCTATAGAATGTGGATTTATGAAATATCTATTTAGACTTTTATCAATCCCTAAAATCAATTCTCTGGGAGAAGACCAACAATGTTTTCAAATATCACTTGGTCACAAAACAACCACAAAGCAAATGCAAGTTAATTATAAATATATCATTGGAATATTAGTTGTCTTTTATTTTGTAACTAGGCTGTGATTTTGTGATTTTCAAATAAAAAATATGAATTAAAATACAAACATATCTAAACATGTTTCACAGACTTTTCTCAGTATTAAACAAGTCACAAGCTGCCTTAATAACTCACAGCAAATATTTCAAAGAATTCTTGCATTTTCCGGTGATAACAATGTTTATACCGCTCTTGGATTAGTACCTAGCAAACATAGATCTTCTTTTCTTATAAACAAAATACTTTATCTGAAGCAGACTATGGTCACTTGTCTCACATACACATGCTTCAAAATTAATGGAAAATCCGTTTGGATTTCATAAGGATTCCATAACAATCTATACTAGATGAAAGGATTGAGAGAAAATAGTATCGATTACCAACAGGAAGCCTGCTTTCATGATTATTGAGAAAAAAAACTATCACTGATCGGTCAAGGGTAACTCCAGTAATTAATGTAGATCATCTCTGAAAGGCTGGGTCAGTGGTAGAACAGTGTACATATCACTGTATAGGATACATGGGCCATAATCTGAACTTTGATATAAAGTTGAGATTTACGTACTATGGATAGCCAATCATGACACTAATCACTATTGCAGGGGGCTCTTTCATAAAGCTGTTCGTAAGTTAAGAGCGACTTTAAGAACGACGGGAGATCCTTTCTTATGTGCTAAACCATCGCCAATTGTGTATACCATTTACCACAAGAAAGGATTACCGGTCTTAACTTACGAACAACTTTATAAAACACCCACCAGGTTAGATAAAATTTATCACCTCATCTGTTTTAATACTCAATAGATCATTTATCTGGGATTAATATTTTTCTTTGCCAATATTGCATGAATGAAGAGCAAAGTGAATACTACAAACATACAATGTCCACAAGGTTTTGACATGATTTTTGGCTTCCCATAATTTCTGGATTACTGGAAATAAAAACATTAGGACATTTTCCATTCTAAACAGACAATGACTAAACATTTTGAGGTCAGAATGCCTCCTCAAATTTGTTTTTTGGGCCTACAATGTCCCATTTTCAACCAATTTTCTTTTTAAAAAATGTCATATTGATCAGGACAACTGTTTGTAAAACTTGGTTTTGAAATATTAACCATTTAGAGCCGACCTCTAATCCTCTAATACAAAGGATTTTCTTGTTTTAGACCTCTGTTACCCTCACATTTTTTAAACTATAGGTCTTCAAAATCTGATTATATCTCATCAATGCAATTCCTTTAATGAGCCAAGTTTAAAATAAATCCCACGAATGATAATTTATCGACCAAGCAAAAGAAGTATTAAATTACCTCTTCGACCTTTGACCATGCTATCACCTAAATACTAGAAAGAAATACTTGTCACAAATACATTTTCAATACCACTTAGCCAAATTTGAAGTTGATATATTTTTCTTCAGCAAACAAAATTATCCACACTGTGCAGGACTCCACCCAGGTGAGGTAAATGGGTACCCGGCAGGATAATTCCTTGCATGCACTGAGCGCCGGTGATGGTAGCTCGAGCTAAAGCTGGGGTAATAACAGCAGCGCTTTGTATCCTCAGGCAAAATGCGCTTTATAAATCCAGCTATTATTATTATTATTCGGGATATTTCGTTGCACTGTTGCCTTAAAATCATAAGCTAGTTAAGTTCTTAAACTTCTTTTATTCCTAGATTTCCAACCTGATCTGAAAATGTTCATGTTGAACCGTTGCTTGCGATCTCTGGATGAGCTAAAAAGGCGAGTTCTTTTAAATCATGCAAGTTACATACATGTACATGAGTCTGTCCCAAACTTAACCTAAACCAACTATCACATCGGTATAAAGCTCTGATCAATTCCTACCTGGTCTGAGAGAACATTCTTGTTGAACTGTTGTCTCCGATCTCTTGAAGAGCTGGGCATGGTGTCCACAAGGTCTTCAATGCCAGAGTCTTGAGGATCGGTTCGAACGACAGGTATGGTTGAACCGGGAGGTGGGGTGTGGTGGGGCATCACAGCATTCGCTTGGTAATGCCCCATCCTAAAGAAAAGAGAAGGATATCCTTGTGAAGTTATCTCAAACCCAGGAGGAGTTGAAGTTTTAACCAAAAGAATGCTTTAGAGATCATCTTCTGTGGTACATTTCTTCTTTGGTTACCAAGTCACTCAGAGAGACTTAGAGCCTGTTCAGACCGGCAGAGATAGCGCGATCTAGCGCGCGCTAGATCGCGCTATCTCTGCGGTGTGGAAGGTACAACGTCGTTTCGGTCCGCCCAACAGCGAGCCACGGCGAGCCAAAACGGCGTGCCACTGGAGCACCTCTTGGGGGTGGTCCACGAGAGATAGCGCGGTCTAGCGCGCGCTAGATCGCGCTATCTCTGCCGGTGTGAACCCGAGCTACGATAGCACGCCGGAAGTCATCGTTCTACACGCGGGGAATTTTATACTCATTCTCCACAAACACAGTTAAAATACAAGAGTCTAGAATCTAGATTAATCAAATTAGAAATACATGCACAATGTATACAACGCCATGAAATAAACGTAGGCTGGCTAGCATAATAGGCACAGCGATATCGAGCTCTCAACTAACTAGTACGGGTTCGTAATAGTGCTCGAAATCTTTGACCGCTCTGACCTCATGACGTCACGCGTCATGGCAACAGGATCTCTCAAAAAAGGGGGTGCTACGATAGACCGCGCTATCTCACTGCGGTGTGAATCCGGCGAATGCCAATGGGCGGACCGTGGATCGCGCTACGATAGCGCGATCCACGGTCCGCCCACGGTCCCCCCTTGCGGTGTGAACAGCCTCTTTCAGGCTTTTTAGCACTCTAGTACTACAATGAGTGAACTAGTCAAATGAACTGTTCCATTTGCTCTTCGGCTAAATGAACAAAATCCAAAGAATTACATACCAATAAAGAAGAACACACAAATGCATCACCAAATACAAATTCTTATTCTTTGCACACGTACAACAATGAAACAATTTCCTCCTATCATCAAGTATTCATTTTTGTAATAGTTTTTTTCACAGTACTTAGTGATACATTCTTTATAGCCTTTGATGTTTTAGCGTTTCCCCAAATCTGCAAGAAAGGTACATGTCAACTCACTTCTCTTTCTTTATAGTACATGTACATGTCCAAAAAATATTACCAAACATTCACAATCATATCTGCAGAAAAAATAACACCAGCCAATATAGAACAAAACAATTACATTATCAAGTTCAGTGGATTCTTTGTTTCAATGCATACATGTATAAATGATGCAGCTCATTTTTTATTAACACCTGCTTCTGTTTGTTTCGAAATTGTTCTTTGTTCATTCATCATGGCTAAAAATAATTCAAAGATACATTGAATATTGCACGTAATCTTTTATTATAACCAAACAAACTATAAATTCATTTTATTATGTATATGTCCTCTTTAAAAAAGTAAAGCAAGGATCAAAACAGTATTTCTATAAACAAATATTGTGCATTCAAATGTGGCCATCAAAAATTTGGTTAATTAAAACAAGTGGAGCGCCTCTGGCAGTCTCGCCTGCATTACACGATTCAATATAGCAGCAGTGCTGACTCTGAAAACTACTATAAAGTAATTATTCGCAAAAATACGATTCATATATAAGACTATGTTCATTGACCCTAAATGACATTTGACCTTAAAGGAAAATGAAACCTTTGGAACAAGATAGCTTGTGTGAAAACCGAAAAATCAAAGAAACAGATCAAAGAAAGTTTGAGAAAAATTGAATGAATAATAAGAAAGTAATGAGCATTTAAAGTTTAGATCATTATTGTAATGTACATCATCCCACTGGCAATGCGACAAAGATGTGTGATATCACATGTGACTAACTTTCCCATTGCTTTTGTATATATTTCACTTAAAATGCCTCTTTTATCACATCTATCAGTAGATCATTAATTCTTTCTATGGTGAGGGCTTATAATACAGATTTTTCAAAGAATATATTATGGATAAAGAGTTTGTATCATCGTAACAAAGAGCAAAAAGATACATTTTGGGGGTATTTTATAGTCCATCAAAGGAAAAGTTGTTCACATGTGACATCACACATATCTGTCGCATTGCCAATGGAAGAATCTCCATAGCATTAGTGATCGCAATATTCAAATGCTCATAACTTTCTCATTATTTGTCTGATTTTTCTCAAACTTTCTTTGATTTTTTCTCTTTCCACACAAGCCTACTTGTTCCAAGGGTTTCATTCCCCTTTAATCATCAAGTCCACCCCAGGAAAATGCTGACTTGAATGAAAATAGAGAAAAATCAAACTAGCATAGTGCTGAAAATTTCATCAAAATCAGATGTAAAATAAGAAAGTTATGACATTTGAAAGTTTCGCTTATTTTTCACAAAACAGTGATATGCACAACTAGGTGAGTCAGTCAATGATGTCCATCACTAACTATTTCTTTTGTTTTGTATTGTTTGAAATATACAATATTTCATGTTTTATAGATTTGACAATAATGACCAACTTGACTAAACCATATAGTATTAAAGAATGCTAATTCCACTTGTTCAGGGAGGAATTAATTGTTGTATCACTTGACAATGAGGAGAAAATTAGAATACTTCATATTTCAAATAATAAAATACAAAAGAAATAGTGAGTGGATGACGTCATAGTCTCCTCATTTGCATACCAGCCAGGATGTGCATATATACATTTAACTGTTTTGTGAAATTAAGCAAAACTTTAAAATGTAATAATTATTATTTTACATCTGATTTTGATGAAATTTTCAATGTTAAGCTTGTTGGATTTTTCTCTTTTTATTCAAATCAACTCTTTGTTGGGGTGGACTTGTCCTTTAAAGACTTGTCAGTGATACTTGATTACCCTCATGTCCACATTTCATAAACTACATGTACATGTATCAGTAGTATCCATAAACTTTCAAAGTTATGACGGCAATTTAACAAAATACTCCAACATGGCCAAAGTTCATTGACCTTAAATGACCTTTGACTTTGGTCATGTGACCTGAAACTCGTACGGGATGTTCAGCGATACTTGATTACTCTTACATGTACGTCCAAGATTTATGAACTAGATCCATGTACACTTTCAGAGTTATAATGGTAATTCCACAACAACAAAAAACTTGTCCAAAGTTCATTGACCCTACATGTAAATGACCTTTGACATTGGTCATGTGACTTTAAACTCAGGCAAAATATTCAGTAATACTTCATTACCCTTATGGCCAAGTTTCATGAACTAGGTCCATATACTTTCTAAGTTGTGATGTCATTTCAAAAACTCGACCTTCTAGGTTAAGATTTTGATATTGATTCCCCCAACATGGTCTAAATTTATTGACCCTATTGACCTTAGTCATGTGACCTGAAAGTAAGGCAGGATGTTTAGTATTACTTTATTAACCGTATGTCCAAGTTTTATGAACTAGGTCCATATACTTTTTAAGTTTTGATGTCATTTCAAAAACTTAACCTTCGGTTAAGATTTGATGTTGACGACGCTGCCGTCGGAAAAGCGGCGCCTATCAGTCTCGCTCTGCTATGCAGGCGAGACAATAACCACTATTTTCTCCACAATAATTCTTACAAATTTTTCTATGTATCACATTTTATGTCATAACTTCACAAGTCGTAATAATAATGATAATTGGTAAAGAGACACAAACCATGTCCCACTGAATATCATAATTAAAATTTATGAGAATACTAGACAAGAGAGCGATTCCTCTGTTAATAATTGACACCTTTACCTTTGTACTCTTGACTCTTCTGAGTCACCGTGTGTGGTATGGTAGTGAAAACAAGATGTACTAATTCCATTCCTTCCAAATCTTTGCAAGTCAGGTTAAGCACGGTTAAGACTATATTGGCATTGATTTGCAGACTCAATACCCTATAGGGTTTATTTAGTCAGACTAAGCCTCATGAATATTCATAGGAATAAATATAACGTAATTTCAAACACATCAAAGAGCTCCACTGGTTTGGCGTGATCGGTAAAACAATACGCTATTGCGAGTTTACTGCAGTCAAGATCATTGACGCAGGTTCGGTCTCGTCTTGAACAATTTTTCGTCACGACTCTAAAAACAGACAAGTCCAAGATTTTTAGTCTGATTCAAATCCTCCAAAACAGATTTAGCCCTTATCGTATGGTTACTAGTCTGCAGAATCAACGCCAGTAGTCTTAACCGATAAAACTCTCACTAATGTCGCAGCTGAGTGATTTCTTTGTAACTGGATATGATCAGTTTGAATCGGCCTCTTGTAGGCTGTCTTCAACATTTGAAAGATTGAAAAAAAAAAGTTTTTTCCTCACGACAATTCAGTTTTCTTTCACTTTAGTTATTTTACAAATCTGGGATTGGAATCAGTACCTGCTGTCGTTACTCACTGGTCGTGTCAGAGGGATAGGTGTATTTAGACCTCCACAAAGTTTGAGATTACCAGGGCCCCATCTTACAAAGAGTTACGATTGATCCAATCAATCCTCTATGGAAATCCATCAGTGTCATAATTTTTTTCTACAGGAAATTTGCACAATGTCTTTTGTAAACAAGAAAACATTGAATGCATGAACATACATCATAGTTTTTAACAAACATGCTTAATATATGTTTGATGTTGCTGGCCGTCCATACTTGTGATTGATCGAATCAATCGCAACTCTTTGTAAGACGGGGCCCAGGTATTCTCTGATTGGGAAACTTGCCCTGATCTACCCCAAGCAGAAATTACCAGGTATTTTTAGCAGTGTGAAAGCAAATTACTGGTAATATTCCTGACAGAAAATACCTGCTAAGTAGTAGGTACTTGCCAAAATTACAAGAACTTTTGCGGGGATTTTTCCAAGGTCGTGTGTATTTTGGGAGTATGAACTTCCTCAGCCAAGCGTGTAGTTGGGCGCAGACGCACCTTGCTTGGTTATCAGACTATACTGCACTTGTTTCTAACTTTGAGAACTATACCTGAAAGGGTCTGTTTTGAGTTATTGGAGAATTTGAGGCCTAAAAAAGTTCTCATAATTTAACAGGTACTCCGGTGACCAAGGAGGACTGAATACGCCTACTGAAAACCTGAAGAGTTATCCTTTCAAAATATTGTAATATTTGATTGTCTTTGAAAATTAGCCCTCTAAATTTGGCTTACTTATTTTGATATGCACATGTTCGTTTGTATCAATTATTTTCCAAAATGTCCATTCAAGTTTAAAATTAACGAAACATTAAATGACCTTCAATAAAATATATTTTAACACCATTTTGTGACAAATAATCTGCTAACATTATCACTCTCAAGAGTCAAGATACATGTTCATTCAATCATGGACTGTAGGAATTAGCGTACCTACGGGGGGGGGGGGGGCAGAGGGGGTAGACTGCCCCCCCTGATGAGTCACAACCCATGCAAGGGACGTATCCCTGCCCCCCTGACAAGCCACAAGTGGCCCGCTCCTTTGAACTTGAAAACCTTCCTTTTTTTTTTGCTTGTCAATTTTTTTTCTGGTACGAAATCCTTTATTTGTGGTTGAAGACTTTTTTTTTGGTTGTCAAATTTTTTGGCAGACGAATTTGCCCCCCCCCTTTGGAAAATCCTAGGTACGCCACTGACTGTAGGTCCATCATTCAATTAAGAATCCAATAATTTCTCTCTCTTACAACATGTACTAGGATTGTACCAATTTACTTACTGGAATTTCTGGAAGTAATTATCAATCTTCTCCACTGTCCCAACAGACCTGAGAAAAAGGCATAAAAAAGAGATTTAGAAAATGAATACATGAATTTCACAATTTTAGCAGAAAAGGGTACTCAAACCGGAATAAAATACATATATGATAATCTATACAAATAAAGGCTACAGTATAAAAAAGTTATCAGCAGATCACTTTTTTTCTCTTGTTAATCCTAAGAAAAAGTAAGTATATCAAAATATATTTAAAAAAAATAAATTGTACCCCCCCAAAAAAAAAAATAATAATAATGCTAATAAAACCCAAAATTCTCAATCTTATATAAATGTACATGTATAGACAAATAGACTCAATTTTATTGAATTCAGACAGGTTTTAATTTTAAAATACTTACAACTTTGAAATTCTGTTATTCAATATACATGTAATATGAAATACAGCTGATAATTTTCAAGCATAAATTAAAGAAAAACAATATATGATTCACAATATATACTTGTCTGGAGCAGACAAAAATTGATAAAAATTATTAGATTATATTTGTAAATTATATTTTCTGGAAGACAGGATATTTATATGCATCCACTTGGAAACGGATAAGCATCCAACTCAAAAATCATTCTATCATAGTCTTGTTGCTCAAGGCTTCGTGGCTACGTAATAATATCTATTACCTTAACATTTGATAATTTGGTATGGTAATAGACAGACACACTCTCTTAGAAGAATAAAAGCAAGTAAAAATCTTGAAATTTGTGTGCAGTACATTATCTACCTGATTTGAAATTCATTTGGAATAAAAATGTTTCTGAGAAGCGAATAAAGGGACTGGGTCATAATACTACCAAAACGTGTGCTTCCGGACATAGAATTTGGGATTTGTGACAAAATTAGGAAGGAAGAAGGAAGGGCCATCATTTATGCCAAATATGGAGATAGGAAGGATCTGTCTGATGTGTTCTCTATCAATCTTTTTACAACCTTTGATAATTAACTGTCCCACTACCTTTCCCTCTTTATGAATTAATAAATACTGCAAAAATAAAACACAGGGTATCAAATTCCCCAACTTTAATGAGTGACTAAAGAATATTAGGAAAGCATTTCCCCCGAAAAGGAGTGCTCAGTGAAATTACAAAATATTCTGTGGGGATTCCCCAAGAGCATACTGTAGGTATGTTAAATCTTGAGAATACATGTCATCATCATGCATGTATGCTGCTCTCAAATGAATGCTAATTATGAAATAAATGTATACTGAATTATGTGCAAAAGGTGAATATTAAAATTGGGAGGGTCCATGGGGTTGATTTTTTTTTCATTATATCGGGCCTCATGCCAAAAGGGAATAAACCCAATTTTTTATAATAATAATAATATAGGTATATTTACCAGGGGTAGCCACTTCAGTTTCGAAAACTGTTCTACCAGCGGGCCCTGCTATTATTATTACCCCGGCTTTAGCTGAGCTGCCTAGGCGCTCAAGCATTCAAGGAATTTCTTCCTACCGGATACCCATTTTGGGGTGATTCAAGTTATTTATATCATCGTGTACATCTTGACATGCTTTATAAAATGATGTCCTTTCTTTTTCAAAATTCATTATAATTATGACGTTAATTATGAATTCCATAAAGCCCTAAACGAGTATCTCGGCTTTTCCGAGACCTGCCAAAAGGTCTGTTGTAATGCATTATGTACATGTATGGTAATACCCTTGGGCCTTCTTTATATTTCTTAATGCCAAAAAGCCACTAAAAATTGTGCGCGCACACTGTTTTATAAGGGCCTTCTTGACGAAGACGCATGCCAGTTGATGCCTCATGCCAAAAGGGTGCAACCGTAAATACGCTTTGGTTACGGCCCTTTTGGCAGGTCTGGTGTAAATATGCTTCGGTTACAGCCATTTTGGCATAAATACTCTTCACTCAACGCATAGTATGCCAAAGACCCTTAACAAGTTTTTTGCTCATCGCATGAAAATTTCTATATATTTTTCCAAAAATACAATACAAAATCATGTGCAATGTAATAACAGAATATACAGTGCGTATCAAAAAAAAATTTACACTTTAAAAAAGCCCTGGGAATTAAAAAATATACAACATGTGGGTAATTTTTTCACATATAATCTTAGGTTTGGGTCTCATCTTTCCAATGAAAGTAAAAGTTTTGACAGAATGTTACACTTGAGTGAGCACTGTCCATTTTTGTAAAGCTCGCAGAAATCTGTTTGTGCAGAAATGCTTGTTTTCACGCTGTGTAAAGGGGAAAGGACGAAATCAAATTTACCCTGCGAAACATTTCTCATACGTTTCCCTTGCACTTTTAGTCAATTGAAATAAAATAGATACATTCAAGCATTTTGTAACAATTTTGCCACCCAAAGTGAAATGTCAACACTTAGTAAGCACAACCTTTACCCTTTTTGTGCCAGCTGGATCTGAGGACATAACTAAATCTGAACAAAAGTTTATATCAGACATCTCCAGCATTTTTTCACTAAGTTTTTATCATTTAAAGTGGGTTTACATTTCAGTTTTTATTTAATTTACTTGTTTCTCCACACCTTTTCCAAGCTTGACAATGATTAACAAAATGAAAATCAAGCCTACATGTAAGCCATTTCATGTAAATCACAGCTCAGTGTAAAGCAAATATCGTCACGATGGTCTCGGTGTGTGGGGGAGTGGGGTGAGGCGCAATGCACTCTTCGAAGTGTTTTGGGCAAGGAAACAAGTTAAAAAGGTAAAAGATATCTTCAAATCAATTTTACTGTCTAAATTCAACGTGTTCTTCATGATTAAGGTCTACTTTTATTCGCATACGGTAACTATTTCAAAGTTCTGCGCAAATCATTTCTTACTAACTTTTCAAAAGTAAGTGGTGCTCACTCAAGCGGAAATATTTTTGGACAGTTATATCGTCATTTGCTTAAATGGATCTGTACTAAAGTTAAAATGTGGAAAAAATTTCAGAATACTACAAATGTTTAATTTTACAGGATTTTTTCTAAGTGTAAACTTTTTTTGATATGCACTGTATATCGAAATTGACCTCCAAAGCGAAATAATCATCATAAAAAAATTGCTTCTTAAACAAGCCAAAACTTTAAACGCGATCATCTCAGAATGACAAAAAAAAAATAATTAAGGCCAACGATATACATGTATCAAGATGTTTGCAACTTGTAACAAAAACTTTTTTTTTTCATAAGAAAAAAAAAATTACTCCATGATTTCCAGTCGCCAGATAAGTGAGAAATACAGTACATGAACTTCACAAACCTATTGTTTTTTTATGAGATTAAAAAATTACAGCATTAACGTGAAAAAGGCTTCACGAGAGATACAAACAAAAAGATCGGAAGACATTAAAGAATTTGGGTTATCTGGAAAGTTCGCACATTAGTTCATCACTGCTTGATCCGTTTCCTACTTGAAATATAGCCTATGAGAGTCATTAAAAACACAGTCAATTTTAAAGTCCAAAGTGGTGGGTTTATCATGATAGCACCTCTCTAAATATTGCTCCATTTTTGGAAAGTCAACACTGTATTTGTCAACATGTGTCATATGACATACAGTATCTGGGGATTTTCAACAAGTATACATAATCTGTGCATGTATATCAATTGCATGATTGGATACTCATAAATATAATCCTATTCACTGGTGTACAGATGGGGGGTCTGAAGCCCCCAAGCTCCCCCTCCCCCCCCAGTTTCGAAGCCCCTGCCCCAAAAGCTTCAAGGCAAAGAAAAAATGATAAAAGGAAAGTAAATGGAAAGGGTGAAATTTCATATCATTTTCTAATATGTTTAACATCAAAATCTATGATCTAATAATAATTGGATTTTTGTATTAAAAAGGTCAAAAATTTTGCTCGTTACATTTGCAAGCATCTTAACGAACTGTTGCTCCATCCACCTTATTTGGCCCCCTTAAAATCTTCAGATCATTATGCACCTGACCCAATTAGTCATCAAGCTAGTGGTGGAATGAGCAAAATACATTCTGAAATAATCTGACTGTATTCTGAGAGTATTAAAAATATAAGGCCCATTCGTGGGGCTGGTCTAAATGTTATGCTCAGGCCGAAAACTTTTTTAAGGCATTCAAATACATTGTATATCAAATGAAATTCAACATATTTCCTTTATATTGGAGACAATGGCAATGCAATCTGATGTTCTATAAAAAGGGTGTGTTCAATGTTGGTTTCCAAATTTAAATGGCAACATGGATCATGATTGAAAATGTGATTACAAAACGCAGATATAATGAGAAACAAAGGGTGTGTTCAATGTCCACTATTCCCGATCGTAAAAGTAAACGTCTTTCAAATCACGATTAGGAGGAAAATTTAAACGTCGAAAAAGATGCGTTTGTAAAGCGATCAGCTCAAATTTACGACCTTGAGCATCGCGAATGCGACACTGAACACAATTGCATTTTGAAATGTCTTTAAATTTGCTCTTGCAGTGGAAGCCTACACAAACAGGTGCCAGAACTGACCTTTCTTGTGATGGGTCAAACTGAGTACTAATGAAAGCGGGAAATTTAAAGACGATCAAAACGGCTTTATATTTTCAACACTGAATGGTGCACCTCTGATCGTAATTGTGTTCGGTGTTTTGGAATAGAGTTTTCAATCATGATTCATGTTGCTGTTTAAATTTGAAAATCGACATTGTACAAACCCTAAGCTAGATTTCAAATAGTGTCTTCAAACAGCTTTTGCAACAACATTCTCACAGTGCTGTTAGCTGATCCTAGGAGAGTACACAGTTCCAAGATGATTCCAAGATCAATACACTCTGAATGTAACCTGGCATCATGACAACAAATTGCCTCATATACCAAATTTCATTATTGTTTTGCTGAATTTCTCTTATTGCACAAAATACAGGAGCCAGGTAGATGTATGTACTGTATATTGTGCTTGATTACTTTAATCTTTATCACTTTAAAGGAGTACAGAAATCCACTTAAAATTCAAACAAAAGATGTACCAGAATAAATACAGACCCTTTCAACGCATACATTCGTAATTCCGAAGCTTCGTTATTCCAAAGGTTCGGATATTCCGAAGGTTCGTTATTCCGAAGGTTCGTATTTCCGAAGGTTCGTTCATCCGAAAACGAAATAAGGTTCGTTGTTCCGAAGGTTCGTTAGTCCGAAAACGAAGTGAGGTTCGTAATTCCGAAGGTTCGTTAATCCGAAAACGAAATGAGGTTCGAAATTCCGAAGGTTCGTTAGTCTGAAAACTAAATGATTAACGAACGTCATTTCGTATTCGGACTAACGAACCTTCGGAACAACGAACCTTATTTCGTTTTCGGATTAACGAACCTTCGGAACAACGAACCTTATTTCCTTTTCGGATTAACGAACCTTCGGAACATCGAACCTTATTTCGTTTTCGGATTAATGAACCCTTTTACGTTTTCGGATTAACGAACATCGAGGTATAGGCAATTTACGTGTTTCGGAATTACGAACCTTCGGAAAAAAGAACCTTCGGAATTATGAAGTGTAACCCCCTTTCAAAAATTATATATACTAATAAAAACAATCAAATATTTTCTATGGAAATTATTGTATTTTTTTTACAAATTTGAGAATATACTCACAGCAAATGCTGACTTTCATAGTTATACTCCATCATGGGTGTCTATCTCATTCAATCATAGCCTTGACAAATCCATTCAAAAGTAAATCATTAAACAGGAGCATGAATCACTATGAACTGAACCACAGAATGCTGATCAAGAAATTGAAACCAATATAATGTCCACTTAATCTGTTTAGAAATAGCAAGTAGGAACAGTTCTTTGCAAGCACATCATTCAGTGAGTATAAATAATATGCATCAGGTCTGAGTGCTGCTTCTCTGAAGTGGATCTGATTGCACAGTGGAAGACCACTCTAAGAGCCCACTGCTACATTAAAGGTATGTTCTATCAAGTTAAATCTCACTTAACAATGCTAAAAGCAAGTTTTCAGCACCCAGTACATCTGATATCAAAGTGGAAGAGCATGTTTGTGACAAAATCAAAAAATAGAACTGGTACAATGTTACGGCAAGTTCAAGCTCATTTTCGTAACGATACAGAATGTGCATCTACAAGAATACATCCACCAGCATCGTCACATGTTCAGAGTGTGACTTGCTAACTTTTTCTGCAATGTGTCCAAAGACATTACGTCACGTTTGTTGGTTTGTTGACCATAATCCAGACACAATCTCCCATAAAAATGTCTGTAAACCTGTGATTTGGTCTAGAATGGAGATCCCCAGCTTACTTTATAGGACTTGGCCAAACATTGAGTGGTGTTATCATCTAAGAAGAAGAAACTATGGCCTTGCCCCTTGATGATATCACAAGATCCCTGATAAGAAAGAACTTTGAGCAGCAATCAAATACTGAAATCCAAATCGTTGAGGTTTATTATTTTATCATCAGAATAGAAGCTATACAGTGCGATCACAACTACATCACCCCTCGATATCATTCAAATTGAACACAAATAGAATCAGTAATTTATTGCTTTATACAATTATGTCTTGTGATCAACATTAGCATGCAAAATAAATATTGTAAAGTTGACGAGACATACATGTAATAGGTACAATTCAATTTTATAGCAAACCCACTTATTAAATAGACTACAATACACATTGCAAACAGCACTGTACAGTACATGTACATGTATCTGCTCTGACACTAACTACATTTTGATCTTGTGCAATGGCTCTTCAAGACTACAAAGAGGGGACTTCATGCACATCAAGCTCAAATATATTCTCAGAGAGTACAGATTGCCATATTTTGTCATCATGCCCTATAGCAATGTCAATTCAAAACACAGTATGCTCCAGAATATTTGAGTTATTGACCCGGGGGGGGGGGGGGGCACTTCCATTGACGAGTGGATACCTTGCGCAGGCCATTGAGTCTAGTGACCTTTTTGTATTCATTTTCAATTGGTATTGAATAAAAGTACAATGTACTGTAGACAAATCACACATTTAAAAAATCTTTTTATTCAAAAGAATTAAATTTGCTACTCTTCTAAAAATCCATTTTATTTAATTGTGACATTAACAAGGCATTTTAACAATTCATTCATTCTGAATATCAAATTATATCATGAGATATGGAAAAGGGGTAATAAACAGTATGAGTCACATACATGTAGGAAAGAAGTGGGTGTGTATAGAGATAAAACTTTGATTACAAATGACAAGAGAGAAATCTAAATAATCAAGTTCCTCTGATATCATGTAGGGCTAGAGATAGTGGACTAAAACGTGTCATTTCACAAATCACAAAATAATGCAGAAAAGGATTATATTCCATATAATAAGGTCTGTATTCTGAACTCAGGATAAATTCAAACTCTGGTCTAAATTTGTGGTTTAACTATTGTGGCAGACCTGAATCTTTAACTGTACAAGATTAATTTGTCAGCTCATTTGAGACTACTAAGAGACTATTTGAGAGTGTCGCTAAGGCGAGCACATAATACGTCCGCCTGTAAAACGGAAAATGGAGTTATTGGTCAAGCAAAAAAAGTGGAAGGTGGCGACTTCACCTTTGACTGTCTGACCTCAAATCAATAGAATTCCTGGGATCTATGTTAATATCATACACACCAAATTATATGAGCCTAGGTTAAGTTAAACTTAAGTTATTATGCTTACAAGGACTTCAGACGGGTAAGACGAAAACATGTCACTGTGATCTTGACCTTTGACCTTTTGACCTCTAAATTTATAGGCTTCATGGGATCCATGCTAGTATTATACACACTAAAAATTATATTAGCCTAGATAAAGTTAAAATGAATCGCATTTACAAGGACTGCAGAAGGGAAGATGAAAACAAGTCACCTTGACCTTTGACCTTTTGACCTCAAAATCTATAGGCTTCCTGGGATCTACATGTATGCTAGCATCATACACACCAAATTATATGAGCCTAGGCTATGTTAAACTGAAGTTATCACGTTTACAAGGACTGCAGAAGGGTAAGATGAAAAAATGTCACTGTGACCTTGACCTTTGACCTTTTGACCTGAAAATCATTAGGCTTTCTGGGATCTATGCTAGCATCATACACCTAAATTATACAAGCCTAGAATAAGTTAAACTGAAGTTATCGCGTTTACAAGGACTGCAGAAGGGTAAGATGAAAAAATGTCACTGTGACCTTGACCTTTGACCTTTTGACCTCAAAATCATTAGGCTTTCTGGGATCTATGCTAGTATCATACACCTAAATTATACAAGCCTAGAATAAGTTAAACTGAAGTTATCGCGTTTACAAGGACTGCAGAAGGGTAAGATGAAAACATGTCACTGTGACCTTGACCTTTGGACCTCAAAATCAGTAGGCTTTCTGTGATCATGCTAGTATCATACACACCGAATTATATGAGCATAGGTTAAGTTAAACTGAAGTTATCGCGTTTACAAGGAAAATTTAACGGACGGACGGACACCGAGCCTGATACCATAATACGTCCCGTCTAGACTGGCTTATAAAAATCATTCATCATTTAGTAGTGAAATAAATTTAGTTCTCTTTATCATTATAACATGAGGAAAAAGCCAAGTAAAGATAGGAAACATATTAAAATGCAAAATAATTTTGGCTTCCTATAAATATACCATGGCCTAAACAAGACTTCAGTATTCGGGCCCAAGATAATAGAAGGTTGATCAAATCTTAATCATGTGATTAAGATTAGCTTCCCTGGTCAATCACCACTCATGCAACTACGTCAAGAATCATCAAAATCTTTTTCAAATGTATATTTTATAATGTAAAGACACTGATCACAGGATTAAAGGGTACTCCAGGTTGAAAATAATTATTCATCAAGCAAAATGCGGAAAATTTCATCAAGATCTGACAACAAATAACATTAATTATTGAATGTTAAAGTGTAGCAATATTTTGTGAAAAAACAATAATATGGATGCCAACATGAATATTCAATAGGTGGGCAGATAATATGATGTCCCCACTTTCTATTTTCTTATGTATGAAATAATATATTTTCATACATGTTTGCATGATATGTGATCCTTGTAACAAAATAAGTAGCAGCAATGATTATCTTACAAACTTTGTAAAAAAAATTGTATCCTAGGTGGAATTTTTTTTTGAATAAATATGATTTCATATAATAAAATAGAAAATAATAATAGGTGATATGACATCATCAGCTTATTTCATACTGAATATTACAAAAACATGCAGAGAACTGAACACCAAGACTTCAATGTCATATAAGCTTTTGTTATTTTCCTTGTCCAATTTGGATGAAATTTTCAATCTTTTGTTTGTCTAATTTCACCTCATCTGTTGAAATCATATCATTCTCAGCCTTGTTACCCTTTGGAAGTAAGAATCTCACAAATTATATTTTGTTGGTAAATATCCAAATGATAATCTTACCTGTAAGACCCATTGTGATGTTTTCCTCTGTCTCCTGAATTCATATAAAATACATGGATTTTTCTTCTATGGCACGGCAAACTGCCTCAAAAGTGAAATATCCTTGGAATATCAATAGTACAAATATATCACAAGCCAATGACTGCCACTGCTAGTTTGCAGTCGCAAAATCCGCCTTTATCAAAAGATGATGTCTGAATCATTAGACTATCTGAAGTGTAGAGGAATCAATTGTAATTTAAGTTGGGGTTGTGATAGACTATCCTACAGACCCACTTGTTGATTTCTGATAGAGTGCAAGTTACAGAATGTGTCTGCAGACAATATGTTTGTCAGTCACTGCATCAACATATCGTTGGGTATTCCTGTCGAAGAATGAACCGCTTTCAATAATGTTACACAGAGAGGAATGTGGGATCCTTGTTCAAATCACTTTCACAATCTAATGAAATTATGAAAATTGGTTAGAAGTACAGCATTTAAAAGAAAAGAAACAAAATAATTCACTGCATGGATACCAGTGCAACATCCGTCATCAGCCGGTGCACTTAAAGAATGGCAAATATTAATTTCTCTAGAAATAAGAAATGGAAGTTACATGTACATGTATGTCAGTGCCACACATGGCTCAAGCACAATAGAACTGAAATGTACTGCCTTGCAAATAGAATCTAGTGGGATACAATTCAGAAAACCCTGAGAACAATGGGTATCTTCTACAATGGTCTAAAGTGTGATAAACCTCCTAGAGAACCAGTCCTTGATTAGTCTACATGTACATGTATGTACCAAGGAGGGTAGTTTTCAGCAAGTCATCTCTTGCCTTGAGCTATTTAAAAAGATCTTGATCCAATATTAGTTCAGACCACACTGCTATGGTATTGATCAACAAAACAAATCGAACACACCTTCACAGGTTTAATGCACTTAGCATGATATTTAAAGAGACTTAAGCTCCTTCCAACTTCCCAAACTATTCTCATGGACATGGAGAAGGTTTACGGTTCACCATGTGTAATATGAAGAAGGGAAGGAAATATAGGCAGACAGAGTGACTCCTGAAGACGGACAGTCAACCTGCCCGAAACGTCGTTGAGTAACCTCTCCTTACTTCATCCTGCTACTACTCAGATATGGATTATGGATATTCAGCTCATCTCATCTGGTTTACAGTCCTTTTCAGGACTTCACTCATTTTCAAGAAAGAATACTTTTAATTTCCTCTTTTCATCCTATCCCGTCTTTCAATTTCAATCATTCTGCCTATATTTCCTTCCCTTCTTCATATTACACATGGTGAACCGTAAACCTTCTCCACGTTATAAACTCCACCATGCAAACCTACAAAGATATTCTCATGGAATTTTGTTGCAATATATTGGTACAGTGAAATAAGTTTATATTATTATAATATCTCAGTAAATGTGTCTAAATTACAAAGAAAAATTGTCCTGGGGGCCTTGTGCAAGACTGCTTCAAGTGTGAAATAATTAAAGACCCAAATTCACAAAGGTGGTTTTGAACACCCATAGTTGAATCCATGGTTTATGCAGATTTCCTGTATAAATTCACCTAATTTTATAGCCCGCATTTAAAAAATGTCCAATGCTGATGCTCGCTTTTGTCACAGCGCGCCAAATTGATGCCTGTTACCATGGTTAGATAAGCTATTTCATTCATGAGTCCACTGTTTGAAGAGTGGACTCATTAATTCAAAACAGTGGACTCATTGACAATGAAATAGCGTAGATAACCACGGCAACATGTGTCAATTTGGCACACTGTGACAAGCGCGCATCCCCCATTTTTTTAATACGCGGTAAAATATGCATAATTTATACAGGAAATCTGCATAAATAATGGACTCAACCGTGGGTTTTTAAAAAACCTTTGTGAATTCGAGCCAATGTCAATTGTTAGCATCATTTTTTTTTACAGAACTTTGATGAAATCTTTCCCCACTGAAAAATAACTACTTATCAAATTTGAAAATTAAAGTTAGTCAGGATGTACATTTTATTTCAATTCAACTTTCAATTTCAATTTATTTCATTGTCATTGCAAATTTCTTCATGTAAGACATTAAAAAAAACTGTAGCATACTGGAAACAAATAGCCCAAGTTTAAAGTCTTTGGGATTTAAGGATTTTGTAATTCAACTGGTTAATATTCAAAGTGTTTCTGTAGACCTGTAACATACAGACCATGTAGTTAAAGGAGAATGAAACTCTTGGAGCAAGTTAGCTTTTGTGAAAGCAGAAAAATCAAAGAATAAGATCAACAAAAGTTTGAGTAAAATAGGACTAGCAATAGAAGAGTTATGAGCATTTGAATATCGAGATCACTAATGCTATGGAGATCCTCCCATTGGCAATGCGATCAAGATCTATGATGTCATAGATGAACAACTCTCCCCTTTTGGACACTGAAAATATACCCCAAAACATCCCTTTTTGCTCATTTGAATCATATGACAAACGATTCATCAATGATATGATGTTGTGAAACCTCTGTACTTGTCCTCTCATAAACAGAACACCTCACCTTGTGATAGACTCTATAAAAGTGAGAATATAAGTGAAATAAGTACTAAAGTAATGAGGGAGTTGTACGTGTGTGACATCACAGATCTTGGTCGCATTGCCAATTGGAGGATCTACATGGCATTAGTGATCTCAATATTCAAATGCTCATAACTTTCTTATTATTCATTCAATCTTCCTCAAACTCTCAACAATATGTTTCTTTGATTTTTCTCTTTGATATGGATTCAGCTGGTTTCAAGGGTTTCATTCTCCTTTAAGGTTTCAAGATGTATCTGATTCCTGGCCATTGTACAATATTGGGAAAAGGGCTTTATCATTATTTGCTTTGAACAGTCTACACCCCATTCATGGGTGATGATGTCATCATTGATCTTCTTTTATGCAGTTCTAAGTAGAGATATCCCTTTCTTTAAAGGGATCGTTTAACTTTGTGAGCAGCTGATTTATAAAATTCTCAAACTGAGTTGAAACGTGCGTATGAGTGCCTGTATTTGTCCTCAAAAACCCTGAAACAGACCACAATAGTGCTGCAAGTCAGGCGGCATGTTCGGGTTCTGTTCGGTTCGGCAGGGTTCGGCAAATTTTTTCCGAACTTTGGTTCGGTTCGGGTTCGGCAATAAATATACAATTAAATTATCAACATATAAAACTAAAGATTGCCAACCCTCGAAGAAATTATCATGTGAAATTTCTGTCGTATATTTATAATAAATTTTCTTTCTAAAAAGAATGGTTATAAAAATTGCTGCATAACTTTCTTTTAAATATTTCAATCTTGAAACCAAAAATAAGAGTCATTTCTACTTTCATTTTTAAATTGAATAAAAAAAACCAAAGAAAATAATATTGATAATGAGAGAATGAGGACAGAAACAGAATTACAAAGAACAGAATATTTTTTGTTCATTGATTATTCCATGTAGATATGATCATGATCGATTACAATGTCATTGCAAACGCAGCTTCTCCGATTGGAAAGTGTTGATCGGGAATGTCGGAACAGTAGACAAACAACCTCCACTCAACTGTTATTATAGTTGGTAAAATTCACATTCCAAAGAATATGAAATCTTTTAGAAAGTCCCTATTTTCTGAAAAGTGGTTAAATCTGGTCAATCAGTTACTTTAAAAAGATAAAATATCAGTCCATTCTTGGTCCCGAAAGATCGACACTCGAGTGACTTCAAACATATTTCCAACACGAAAATGAGTACATGGGACTGTACTGCGTATTTTAGTGTTATGAAATCACTCGGCGTTGATCGTCAGAACCAAGACGGAACTGAAAATTTATCATTTCATTTTCAGTAAATGACCAGATTAAACCACTTTTTAGAAAATATTGACAATGGAAAAACATTTCAAATTCGGAATATGAATTTTACCAGCGTAATAGCAACTGAGAGCAGGTTGTTTGGACTTCCTGTTTCAACTTTCCTTATCAACCATTTCCGGTACACGATCAGGGAACATGCGTTGACTTGCTTTGAATTTTTATCTTTTCTGTTTTTTCTAACCTCATTCCTTCATCTCTTATTTATTTATCTTTAATATTGATATGTATATTTCAGAAGGTGAAATATACTTACTTTACCATTACTTTGTCAGTCACAAGGAATGAATTTATGTCATTTTTTTTCTATTATTAAATACAAAACAATTACATGGACGCCCGATCACAATCATGATCGATTACACTTATACGTAATTCAACTACACTTTTTAACAGAGTTTAGCTTAAAATGTCCCCACATTTTATGAGAAAAAAAAATAAATTCATGGTAATAAAAAAATTGAGACTGATAAAAATTCAATCAAAGACGAGACCGAAGCTGTCATACTTTACATTTACGAGGAATGAATCTATGTCTTGTCCTTTTTCTTAATTAAATAGAAAACAATTAGGTCCGATTACGATCACGATCGATTACGGCAATACGTAATTCAACCACACTTTTATACCGAGTTTAGCTTCAAATGTCCCCTCATTTAATGAAGAAAAAATATATTCATGTTAATAAAATATTCTTAAGTTGATAACAATTCAATCAAAGACAAGATGTGAGCTTAAATGGTGGATTTAAAAAATATTTTGTGTGGAATTGTTATTGTGCACAATCACTAACCAATATTTTTTTTTCATTTTATATTTAAATATATGTATTCCCCGCTTTTATACATATTACGTAGTGAATAAATGTGCCGATTTTTTTTTTTTTTACCGAACCACCGAACCAGGCCTTTGTGTTCGGTTCGGTTCGGTCCGGTTCGGAAGTGCCAAGTTCGGCGAACTTCCGTTCGGTTCGGCAGTTCGGCTACAGCACTAGACCACAATATAGGATGAAAAACTCTAATTTAGATACAAATAGCAATTTATTAGCCTGATTTTGAGAACCGTCTAGTAGACGGGTTCAGCTTATGGCCAGTTTTCTCCAATTCAAAAAGTCCGTTGGCTATTTTGACTGCCTTCTTTTGTGTGTATCTCCTATACACACACTATTAGCTGCACTGTACATTCAGTGTATACCTTGACACTGTATGTAGGTCATGCTGTGTTCATCTAGAATTAACGTGTTGTGGTGCACAGATTCCCTGTATACACATAGTCATTGAAACCAACTCCCAATTATTTCAAACTTTGGTTTACATCTCCAAGGTTTTAAAATTGATCCTGTAAATATAATACTTTGAAACTTTTGGGATGGTATTTGTCATAGAATGACATAGTTTTGATATTCAGATATTGTTGCCTTTTGAAATGTTTGGTTTTTTGCTGTACTTGAGTTTAGACTAATTACCCTTCAAGGTCAAAGCAAGGTCACAGCTAAAACAAGACCGTTCGAAGGTACATCGACCTTGGTCGATCCCGAGTTTTCTTCGTTTTTTAATACAAAACTGAAGGTACGTTAAATTCTGTTCGATTAATATTACAGTGTAGTTTATGCTTAATTCCTACATATATTTCTGTAATGTATTTAAGGTGATTAGGGTCAAATTTAGACCTGTCTTTAAAAATGGATAATGGAAAATTACATAACTAACGTTAATACAAACGTGTTCAACATGACAGCGTACCGAGTGAAAGTTTAATTCATGAAAATTTGTTGTTAATGTAATTCAAGGCAAATGAGAGAAACAAACATGTTTTATGATAGTTTGTCAATTATTTGAAAACACGTATTTTGTTTAATTTGGTTCAATAACTCATACATTTGAGGTGAGATATGAGACCTATTTTTCTTACGCTAATCACTTTGAAACCCAATTGTACGGATATTTTTCCACGCACGTTTTCAAAGCGGAGGAATATTTTCTGATGTTTCTTTGGTGATTCGGCTTTAAGCTAGTTTCGATTAAGTCGTTTTTTGACAAATATTACAATACTTTGCTAAACACTTTGCAAAAGAAACTGAATTGTGCAGTTTGATCATAAATAATAATAAATGTTTATGTAATTTTTAGAAACAAAACAAATGACATTTCAAACACATTTCAGTGAATAAGAAGCTTATGTTTTAATGATATAGATAAGCACAAGTGTTTACATAAAAGTGTAATGAATAATAACACGTTACAGTTGACAAGTGAAAGAAATATTGATATCATTTCCAAGTTATTAACCCATTGTAATACTATGTGAAAGGAACCATTAGTACTTAATCAAGAGTCTAAATCTTTGTTGTTTAATTTTTGTTATTTGCTACAGGATTCACACACAGTTGTTGAATATATGCTACAAGCTAGCACCGCTACTGAGATACTTCCAAGTATTAAAAGGAAGCTAATTTTAGAATACGCCTCCTTTGTGGTTATTGTGACAACGTGGTATATGCTGACACGGTCTTAACAGTTCTTCAACAACTTTGCTGTATATTATCAACGCAAGATGGCTGACACAAAGGCTCTAAAGGTTTCGAGGCGCAATCTGAAGGGACAATTGACGAGGACATTAACAGCTATTGTCAACCTCTCCAATGACTCTGCAGATACTAGTCTCCTCAAGCAGTACATCGACAAGGCCGAGGAACAGTTCGCAAGGGTAGAAGAGACGCACGCAGAGCTTGTACAGGTAATAGAGAACGACGTTGAATTTGAAGCAGAGGAAACCTGGATGGTCAACTGTGAGGCAGACTTTGTCCAGAAGATTAATGATGGTAGGAAAATCCTCAGCAAACAGCTGTCGCCATCATCAATCAACCAAGCATCCAATCAACAGTCAACTACTCCTCCAAGCTCTCCTGCTCCTACCTCTCGGAATCAATCTGCAGGTGCCTGTGCTCCCAGGATGGCGAGACTTAAATTCCCAACATTCAATGGAGATATCAGGGAATATCAGAGATTCAAGGAAATGTTCCAACATTGTACGAAGGAACTGTCGGAGATTGAATGTTTCTTCCAGTTGTCAGAATCAATGATGTCTCAGAAGGAAAGAAACTTGGTCAAAAGCTGTTCGAGTGTAGCAAGAGCATGGGAGATGCTAGACCAACGCTTTGATGACAAAGACCGAGTAGTTGACAGACTGCTACAGGATTTGGATAGTCTCAAGCCATATGAGAGTAAAGGAAAGATTAATCTTCCTGCAATGGCAAACTTCATCCAGGTTCTTCAGAATTTTGAATGCCAAGCAGAGACGATTGGTTTAGCAGGTGAGATGAATAGCAGGATTATGCTGAGCCAAATCAAGTTGAAGCTCCCAGAGGAACATAGGATTCTGTATTACAAAAGTGTTCGCGATGACAATACTGATGATTCCCTCTCAGGACTCAGCAAATGGCTATATCAACAGCACATCCTAATTGAGAAATCAAAATCTACTACATCTGAAAGCTTGGAACCTACAAAGAGAGTTTCAAGGTCCTTCAACGCAGCCATGTCGAGGGAGGATACATCAACTGCACACATCCCAAAGTGCCCTCTGCACCCAAAGACCTCATCTCATTATCTGAAAACATGCAATAAATTCAGGTCTCTTGCGCTAAATGAGAAATTTGATGTGATGAAGTCTAACAACATCTGCTTCAGGTGTGGCCATAATAACTGTATCTCAGGCAAGCCACCTTATGACCACAGTAAGTGCCAGTTCAGGTCACCATGTCGAGTCCAGATGTGTGGTAGTGATGAGCACTTTCCCGCCATTTGTACCAAAGCCCATGATGATGCCAGAGATCAGAGTCGAAGAGTCAGTGCTAATCAAGAAGACATTGTGAGACCCATGCATTCCAACAGCTCAGTTCAATCTTCTACAAGCACAGAAGTAGGGAAACTGCAGGCTACCTTACCAACTGTGATGGGTTTTCTGCGATGTGGTAACAAACGACACCCTGTACGCATCCTGATAGATGGGGGTAGTCAGGCCACCCTCGTAAGAACAGGAATCTTTTCCAGAATTGATGGCGACTGTTACCAGGACCATGACCTGAGCCTTGTAGGTGGAAGCATCATCAAACGCAAGCTGAGGATCCTGGAATGTGAAATCGAGGATAGCCAAGCAAATTGTTCATATCCCTTGAGAGCCATTGAGATCGAGAAACCCTGTGGAGA
Source organism: Lytechinus pictus (assembly GCF_037042905.1). Taxonomy (NCBI): domain Eukaryota; kingdom Metazoa; phylum Echinodermata; class Echinoidea; order Temnopleuroida; family Toxopneustidae; genus Lytechinus; species Lytechinus pictus. Next base: position 31,663,477 of record NC_087256.1, on the reverse strand, counting down.
TATACCTGTCATTACTCCTGAGCAGCTGAAATCCTATGACCACCTGACAGGTGTAAATATTGATGAAGCCTCATCACCAGTAATTGATCTATTACTTGGAGTGGACAATACTCACCTTATGGTCTGGGAGGAATATATCAGAGGAGGCAGACCCGATGAACCAGTTGCGGTAAGATGTCCCCTAGGTTGGTTTATTCAAGGAGGTCCATCTAACACAGCACCACTTCTTAACTACGTTAACGTGGTCGCTTCAGGATCCCTAGAGGAGTTCATTGGACTCAAGACGGCTGGCTTGGAACCCAGGAAATGCAAGTGCATTTCTGATGATGAGAAAGGAGCTACTGAATCCATGATAAAGAGTGTCAATCAACTACCAGATGGTTCTTATGAGATCCGCTTACCCTGGAAGCGATCTCCAGAAGGGTTACCAGATAACTATGAGTACGCTGTAAAGAGACAGAAGAGCCTTGAGAACCAGTTCAGAAATCGCCCAAAGGAATGGGAGGTCTACTGTCGGCAAATGAAGGATCAACTGGAAAGGGGTGTCTCTCGGCTGGTGACGCAGGATGAGTTGCAACAAGACAGGGAAACAGGGAACAAGATGTGGTTCCTTCCACACTTCGCAGTTGTCAAAGACTCAAAAACTACTCCAGTCCGAGTCGTATATGACGGTAAGGCGAAATTTCAAGGACATTCCCTGAATGATTATCTTATCAAAGGAGAGAACGTCAACTCAAATTTGTTTGAGGTAGCCCTCCGGTTTCGTGAAAATGAAGTGGGCGTGATCGCTGACATTTCGAAGATGTTCCAGGCGATCAAGATTCCCCCAGATGATGCTAGATTCCACAGATTTGTGTTTAGAGAAAATCCAAATTACCCAATGCAAGTCTATGAACTGAGGACCGTTACATTTGGGGACAAGCCCTCCCCTACTGCAGCAATAGTCACTCTCAGACATGTGGCTAGTGAACATGCACCGGATGATGACAAACTACAGAAAGTAATCACGGAGCAATTCTATATGGACGACCTGAATGAGTCAGTCAGGACCACTGAGGAAGCTCTGGAGCTGAAGTCTAAATTGACGGACACGCTGAAGAAGGGAAACTTCAACATAAGGAAGTGGCAATCTAATGTGAAAAAGGTATGTGACGAGACAGAAAACACTGAAACTGCTACAGTTCTTGGAACCAGTTGGGATCTATCTAAGGATACACTGAGCGTGAAGAAGGTCAAACCCTCTGACGATACTACCCTGACCAAACGGAAGATTCTTGCTCAAACGGCATCCTATTACGATGTTTTTGGAATGCTTTCTGGTCTGTTGGTACGCCCCAAGATTCTTCTTCAAATGTTATGGCAAATAGACCTTGACTGGGACTCCCCTATTGACAAAGGCAGTGAATTGTATGCCATGATGAGTAAGATTAACAGAGACCTTGACAAAATGGATGGCATTGAGATTCCAAGATGTCTGATACCGGAGCCTTACAGGGGAAAGAGACCTCTACCTACAGCATATATGCATGGTTTTAGCGATGCATCGGAGGACGCTATGGGTTTCGCAGTTTGGCTGAGATGGTCCCATACTGACAGTCAACAAGCTCATTTATCCTTTGTCTGTGCCAGGTCTAGGGTGACGCCACTAAAGCAAACAAGTATGCCTCGGAAGGAGTTACAAGCTCTTCTCCTTCTATCCAGATTGATGTACACCATCCGAAGTGCTCTACGCCTCAACATAGAAGGATGGAAGATATGGACAGACAGCATGACGGTGATAAGTTGGCTAAGAGGGCAATCGAAAACCTTCCGCTCATATGTTGCCCATCGAGTTGGTGAGATCACTTCTGAATTTGACCCCTACAGTGATATCACCTACGTTCCCACAGATGAAAATGCAGCTGATCTCATTTCTAGAGGAGGCGATGTCACAGACATGCAGGAGGTCATTGATGGATCAGGATTCTTGAGATTACCTCCTCAATCATGGCCGAAGACACCTGAAAACATTCCCGTCAAACCAGGAGATCCTGAACGGAAGAAATTTCACTCCCGAAACAGCAAGACTTTCGCATTATCTGTGAATGCTGTGTCCAAGAATTCTCCAATTGTTGATGCAACCAAATTCTCTAGTTGGTCTAGACTCCAGATGGTCACGGCCAGGGTGTTATCCCTCAAGGAGATCCACGGAATCAATGGCTGAAGCAACTCATCCGGCAGATCTCTGAATGGCCATCCCAAAGAATGATCAAGGAAGCAGAGCTATATTGGGTCAGGCAAGCACAGAAAGGGATAGATTTCCAAGATCCCAATATACAGAAACTCAGTCCATTCTTTGATGAGGACCAACAGGTGTATCGTGTTGGCGGACGTCTTGGTAGGGCCCCTTTGTCGTATGATGTTCGCCATCCTTATCTTCTGCCAAAGAATAGCCACATTAGCTTCCTCCTTGTACGTGATAGACATCTACATGCCCTTCATGGTGGTCATTTGCGGACTGCGAATGAGGTCAGGAAGAGGTATTGGATAGTAGGCGACATGAACATCGCACGACGTGTTGTTCGTTGTTGCATCCCTTGCAGACGATATAGAGGAAGACCGGCACACCAGAGAATGGCCGATTTACCAGAGTTCCGGATCAGCCCTTGTTCTCCACCCTTCAAGACCACCTTGGTAGACTATCTAGGCCCAGTAATGGTGAAACTGAATCGTAATACCACGACCAAAGGATACTGTGCTTTATTCACATGTGCAGTTACCAGGGCTGTCCACTTGACTGTTGTCCAGGACCTCTCAACTCAGGCTTTCCTTCAAGCCTTGGAAAGGTTTGTCAGTGTTAGAGGAGCACCTGCCATGATGGTTAGTGACAATGCCACTTGTTTCCGAGGGGCTGACAATACAATCAATGAATTGAATCTTAAACTCAACCAAACACAGGTCCGTGAGCACTGTCAACGTTTCAAAATCGAGTGGAAGTTCGGACCACCAGGAGGACCTCACCACCAAGGAGCGGTTGAGCGCATGGTCCAGGAAGTAAAGAAAGCTATGCGGCATCTTGTGAAGGCGGATCGTCTAACCTTTGTGGAATGGGAGACCATCTTCTGCAGGATCTCAGGTCTCATCAATAGCCGCCCCCTGACTGCGATGTCTTCCTCACCCATGGACCATCCTCCAATTACCCCCAATCATTTTCTTATTGGTAGAGGGGAATTGACCTGTCCAGACATCCCTTGTGAAGACTACAAAGGAGATCCACGCAAACGTAGAGAACTTTGCAATAAAATGGTGGACGGGTTTTGGCATAGATGGCTTGGCTACATCCACAAGTTGACGCCACGTCAGAAGTGGCAACATTCTGCAGAGAACATAGAGAAGAACGATATTGTCCTTGTCATCGGTGATGACAAAAGACGTGGGTCTTGGAAGATGGCCGAAGTAGTAGACACCAAACCTGGACAAGATGGACTGGTAAGAATTGTTGAAGTGAAGTTTGCAGACGGCACATGTGCAAACAGACCCATCACTAAACTTGTATCTCTGATGAAGCGAGAGGAACGTTCAGACATTTAGACTTTGAGAACGATGATATTAATTACAGGACAATTATGAACATATTGGAGAAATTGCTCCTAATGATTCAAAATGCCAAAGATGAAAAGATGGGTATTGGAGAAATTGCTCCTAATGATTCAAAATGCCAAAGATGAAAAGATGGGCATTGGACAAATTGCTCCTAATGATTCAAAATGCCAAAGATGAAAAGATGGACATTGGACAATTATATTTTTAATGAACCTTTTTTATCAAAGTTTTAACGCAAGAATTGATTGTTGTATTTGTGACATTCCGTCACGCTTAGGGGGTTGGGATGTCATAGAATGACATAGTTTTGATATTCAGATATTGTTGCCTTTTGAAATGTTTGGTTTTTTGCTGTACTTGAGTTTAGACTAATTACCCTTCAAGGTCAAAGCAAGGTCACAGCTAAAACAAGACCGTTCGAAGGTACATCGACCTTGGTCGATCCCGAGTTTTCTTCGTTTTTTAATACAAAACTGAAGGTACGTTAAATTCTGTTCGATTAATATTACAGTGTAGTTTATGCTTAATTCCTACATATATTTCTGTAATGTATTTAAGGTGATTAGGGTCAAATTTAGACCTGTCTTTAAAAATGGATAATGGAAAATTACATAACTAACGTTAATACAAACGTGTTCAACATGACAGCGTACCGAGTGAAAGTTTAATTCATGAAAATTTGTTGTTAATGTAATTCAAGGCAAATGAGAGAAACAAACATGTTTTATGATAGTTTGTCAATTATTTGAAAACACGTATTTTGTTTAATTTGGTTCAATAACTCATACATTTGAGGTGAGATATGAGACCTATTTTTCTTACGCTAATCACTTTGAAACCCAATTGTACGGATATTTTTCCACGCACGTTTTCAAAGCGGAGGAATATTTTCTGATGTTTCTTTGGTGATTCGGCTTTAAGCTAGTTTCGATTAAGTCGTTTTTTGACAAATATTACAATACTTTGCTAAACACTTTGCAAAAGAAACTGAATTGTGCAGTTTGATCATAAATAATAATAAATGTTTATGTAATTTTTAGAAACAAAACAAATGACATTTCAAACACATTTCAGTGAATAAGAAGCTTATGTTTTAATGATATAGATAAGCACAAGTGTTTACATAAAAGTGTAATGAATAATAACACGTTACAGTTGACAAGTGAAAGAAATATTGATATCATTTCCAAGTTATTAACCCATTGTAATACTATGTGAAAGGAACCATTAGTACTTAATCAAGAGTCTAAATCTTTGTTGTTTAATTTTTGTTATTTGCTACAGGATTCACACACAGTTGTTGAATATATGCTACAAGCTAGCACCGCTACTGAGATACTTCCAAGTATTAAAAGGAAGCTAATTTTAGAATACGCCTCCTTTGTGGTTATTGTGACAACGTGGTATATGCTGACACGGTCTTAACAGTATTTTTACACTATAAGCCTAATGTTAGGCCCATTTTCAGGAACCAAAAGGAGAATTTTTTAAATCAGAACAAAGTGAAATGATCACTTTAACCTATAAATGTGTAAAACTTTTTTTAAAGTCTAGATCTGAAGTTTCTAGTGAAAATTTCAAAAATTTTAATATTTAATTGGATATCATTTTCCTTCCATACTTTGAGTATGACAATCCTGTTTGGTGCAATAGTCAGATTAAGCACAATCATTCAGTTACAGTAAAAGTAAGTCATACATGTACATGTATATTCTCATTTTATAAAGGCCCATATCACTGATCTTTGAAGGTAAAGTCAACTCCAGAAAAATATTGATTACAAATAGAGAAGAATAAACTACATATGCTGAAAAATATCGGATGTAAAATACGATATTATTTATGACATTCTTAAGTTTCACTTGATATTTTCCACAAAACAGTTATATGCACAATCCATCACTCACTTTTCCTTTTGTTTTTTATTGTTTGAATTACATGTATACAGTCAGTCCGCAGCCCGTCCGAAAGTGCTCTATTTTATTCAGCGGTATGCATAGCCGTCCGTGGTTATGCATACGTAATGAGCTGTGAAGACGAACTTTCCGATCGGTGTTTTTTGCTCTTAGAATCGTTTATTCCTCACATAATTGGTCTTATTTTATAGATAAAACTTTGAAATTTCTGATCAGCTAAATAAAATGCACATTTAATGTATTTTGAAGACCGATATTTAGCTTAGAAAAAATGATTTTTTTTCAAGAAATATATATGAATAAACAGAGCGCATTTTTGCATCGAAATCACACTTGCGTCAAATTGATATTATAATCAATATAAAGCGTAGACATTCTTCTTTACGACTGAAAAAGAATTATGAAATTTCATGATGTAGCAAAGTCAGGAACCACAAAAAACCACGGCAATGTCCATCGCGAAATGATTGGAATTGTAGTAGAATTGCCGACGCGTTCTGATTGGTCAACAGCGGCGCACAGACTTACAACATTATATATAGCTTAAAAAACCCGGAAGTAGTACGGAAGAGATCGATGGCGAATTGCGTGAGTGCTATGTTTTGACGTGTGCAAGGACCCTGGTTCGAACCCGCCAGACTGTTTTTTTTTTTTTTGGGGGGGGGGGTTGATGGGGATATGTTTATGCTTTTTCTTTAAATCATATTCCTTCATCGTTCCTACCCAGCTTTATTCTCTTTTTACTTTCATATGAAGTTCTATTTAGGCCTGTATTTATTAAATCATGGAGCTATTAATAGCTCTATGATTAATTCTTACTTCTTCTTAATCACTGCTTTTGATTTTCAAGTTCTTGATTACACTTATTTGGGCAGGGGTGGGAAGGGAAGTGAGTTAAAGGTCAAGTGCACATCAACAAAAAAGTATTTGAATAAATACAGAAATTTCCCTGTTTTAACACAAAACAGTTATATACACAAAACAATGGTATGCAAATAGAGTTGATTATGTCACTCACATCAAATTACTTTTTAAATTTTTGTTGCATTTTTATTATATAAATTTTAGCAAATTTGATGTAAAAAATCTTTCTCGAATCACAATAGGTTACATTTATGGAAACTACGAATGTTAATGGAGGAATTAAAATCCCTCTCAAAATTTGTTAATGAAAATTAAAATAAAATATACATGTCATGTACATGTATCAAACAAAAAAATACACAAGAAATTAGAGTGCGTATGACATAATCGGTTCTGTAATTTGCACATTGACCAAGATGAGCATATAATTGTTTTATAAAATTAGGCAAATTTCTCAATGTCAAAATAGAATTTTTTTTATTTTGAATCATAGTTTTTATGAAATTCTCTGCAATACTTTTTTTCTTTAAATTCAAATTAATTTTTTGGTGGGGTGGACTTCTCCTTTACTCTTTGCTTCGAATAGGGAATGCACATTAATATTTATCCACGAACAAAATTGTCTAAACATATGCAAATCAGTAATTGGACACATGCTCACTTTCCTTTCATCCAGGCCACTCCCTCACATCCACCAGGTTTACAGTCTTATAACAAAAATTATGAATTAATTATAATACCATCACACCATAGCTCCATGATCACACAACATTCATACAGTGCTTCACAACAAATATTTCACTTCTGTTCATATATGCAATAATTACTGTGGAAAACAAAAACAAGGCGTAACCACATTCAAATACCGTTTAAAAGGACAAATATATTATACCTTTCGAGAAAAAAAATTGTGAACATACATGGCACTTAACCTTCAGCACATTAGATAACATATAACAGAGTTGCTTGAGAACAAAATATAATTATGGGGCATTGCAAGAAACTTATGTTCAATTGCAAATCAACTACATGTTTGTGTTTAATCAAAGGACTTACCCTTAATTTTGGAATGTGTGATTGAGTAGAAAGTTTCTTGCAATGCATTAAAAATGTTCTTTGGTTTTGAATTGTGAATTTTTATTTTTGTCAAGCTGTATTCCTGTCCAAGTCAGTATTCTTAGTCCTCCCCAAAACTGTGCTCTAATTTTGTTGTTTCCAATATCGATAAAGATCAATTTTCTGTTGTATCATTATCAGTCCAAAATTTGCAAACGAAAAAAGGGCTTTGTCCAAATCATGGTCTGACCATTATATTAGTACATGATGGAATCTCCCAGAATGAAGTAGCAAGCAGAGACCAAAGTCAGCAAGTATGCAGATCTGTGTGTAGAAGAGACAAAAAAGAGAGAAATAGTCTAAATTATTCAAAGTATGAATTATGTTACATGTAAGTCAATTAAGAGACTAACTAAGTACTGTCTGTGACAGCCACAATTTTTTTATTTGAACAAAATGGTTTATAAATACTACTGAGTACGGTAGTACCAGACTTTTTACTTTGACTTTATACTGTTTATAGTCTCTAGAGTAGACTGTCTGAGCTAATCATCATTTAATTCTTAACCGCAGCCTGGGGCAAAAATCTTCATGGGGCTCAACTTCGACTAATTAAGAAAAAAGGTTAACAATTTTCAACATAAATCAAGAAATATCTCAATCTATAAAAACTTGATGGATTTCGGAAACCTGATAATCATTTGAATAAAACTTTAGAAGGGATCTACTTATTACGCTTCGTTTATATATTATTAGCCTAAGTCTTAATTAAAAAAAAAACAAGTCCACCGTCCACAGTCACAAATATAATGCGAGCCATCTGCCATCATTACAGAAGTTTCAACGTATGGGACCAAAGGCGAAATTCTACCAACCCGCGGCGAACGTAATTTTGGCATTATTTCGCGCCATCGTGGAGTGAACGAGAAGGTTACTTCCGGGTAAAACGTAAATTTCTTGATTTTTAGGGTATCATTTTCTCTAAAATAAAAATATAAGGTGAGTTTGCGTCAAGTTGGTTCTGACATATTTTGAACAGTGACTTTTCTTCTTTAAAAAAAAACCCCATCGTAACAATTTGGTTATGTAGCAAAGTCAGGAACCAAAAGTGAAATTCCGACTACAAAATCGAAGTTAAAATATTACTAAAATAAGCATCAATTAAAGAGGTAAAAATGGTAGGTTGAAAATGTCGAAATATGGAAAATTATATACCAAAATGTAGATGAAGGTCTTGAGAATAACTTACCACTATTCGTTTCGACGTAAACTGAAGTTAGCGACCAGTACAGAGCTATAACTTCAGCCCCTCCAATTCAGTGGGAAAATCAAGCCAAATTGATCGCACGTTTTCCTTCGGAGACCGCTAGAGGGCCGCTGAATAAATCTCCGTGAATATGCTCATGATCGAGCGAGCTGCGGTCTGACTGTATACAATATTTCATTTTTACAGATTTGACAATAAAGGTCAACTTGAATGAACCATATAGTATCAAAATAATGGCTAATTCCACATACTGTTCAGGGATGAATTACATTCAATCTTTGTTTCACTTAAGACAATGAGGAGAAAATTAGAATATTTCACATTTCATATACATGTAATAAAATACAAAAGAAGTAGTGAGTGGATGATGTCATCAGTCTGCTCATTTGCATACCAAGCAGGATGTGCATATATATAACTGTTTTGTGAAATTAATCAAAATACTTTAAAATGTCATAACTTTCTTATCTTATTATAGCCAAGTGTTACGCCCGTTTCTTTTTTTATTTGAACTTTTGTATGGGTGGACTTGTCCTTTACATGTTACAACATTACAAAGAATTTACTGTATCCTTCAATTCTGTCCAATTACATTTACATGCTTACAGTAAGAATTTGTTTTATACAACAAAACATACCATACTGTACATGTACTTTAAAAAGTCTGGAACCTGGCATTGTTAAATAAAACATCAAATTATTCCTTTTGCAAAAAGGGTGAAGATATAGTGTAGGCCTACATGTATATTGCTACCATCTCAGAAATGTGTAATTCATGAGATCAAACAGCTATTCCACAAAGTTTCACAGAGATCATATACAGGCAACTTCACTTTCATAGGCCTACAGTAGATGTAAATGAAATGAAAATCCACATTTCATTGAATGAAATAAAATCTGAAATATAGAAATACTCTAATAATTAATTTTGCCCAACACTGTGCAGATTGAAGTCTGCTCTATTACACCCTAAAGGGGTACTCCGGGCTGAAAATATTTTTATCTTAAAAAAAATAGAGTAATATTCACAGAGCAAAATGCTGAAAATTTCATAAAAATCTCATAACCAATAGCGAAGTTATTGAATTTTAAAGTTTAGCAATATTTTTTGAAAATGGGTATATGCACGTCATCATGAATATTCATCAGGTGGGCTGATGATGTCACATCCTCACTTTCCATTTCTTTATATTATTAGATGAAATTAATATTGTTTCATTTTTTCAAACATGTGTGAATAATGTGTCTCCTCTATAATTCATGAGATGAACACCTAGCTTAGCCGGGTAATATAGGAGCGCCTTGAGCACCTAACAAGGTGGATATACATGTGCGCAATATAAATACCCTATATTATTATTATTATTATAATGAAATAAGTTGCAGCAATAAATATCTAATGCAAATCAGTTGTCAATCCCAATTTTTCAGTTCTAGGTAGAAAAAAAATTGAATAAACCTAATTTCATAAAATACAAAAGAACAAGTGGGGATATGACATCATCAATTTGCTCACTGAATATTCACAAAGACATGCCTGGAACTGTTTCACCGGAATAATGCCAATCTTTAAAATGCCATAACTTTGTTATTCGTTGTCCGATTTAGATCAAATTTTCAGTGTTTTGTTTGTCTGATTTTTCTTTATTTTTATATCATATTATTTCCAGCCCAAGACATCCCTTTTAATGATATGCCAAACATCTCTTAAAGTCTTTTGGTCTAACGCAGCCAAGGCTTGAATTCTGACCTTCCAGTTGTGGGATATGCACACTATATACTGAGCCAACACATCGGCTGAGGTTTACGAACACAGAAATCTGTTCAACTAATAGGAGAAATCTGACTTAATCACATGGTTTGCTTACAATCTCAGCCCAGTTTCATTGAGAATCACAACTATGGCAAGGCCTAAAAGAAAACATGTTTTTTTGCAATTTAACATAGGTAAAAAAAAATGATCGGTAAGTCGTTTTTGTCCCCCCCCCCCCCCATGTCAATTATATGTTCCACCACACCATTCGCCAGTTACAAAGATAATAAAAATCAAAAATCAAAATGATGATAGGAGGCACTCGACGCATTTGAGGGTCAAATTTAAATAAAAATAAAAGTCGGCAGGTTTGACAAGGGTTGGTCAGGTTACAGCAAACAAACATTTTGCCATTATGGCTCAGCAGCCAATCACAATCAAGATTTTTGTGGAAGTTATACAATAACGGGCAAAGTTACCATAGTTGTGGCCCCTGGTCTAAAAACTTATGGAAATTTGACTCCATGTATTGTTTTACTTGTACAGCTGACCACATGCACACCTTTCCGTTATTTTTCAAAGACCTACAGGCTACACTTTAATCATCCAGCCAAGGCAGTTAAAGCTTAATGAACGTAGTTGCAGTAAAACACTGATTTCGTGAGAAAGTCTGTAAAACCAAGGTAAAGTATTGATATATCATCGTGGATCTAGATCTGGTACAGTTACATAAACTGAACTTTGTGAAATCATAATATCTAGCCAAAAAAAGATCACACTGAAGATCGCCAACACAGATAGGCACACATGGGACAGTGTATTATTATTGCTGGAATAAAGACCCGACGGAAGTGACCGAATCCGCGCCTATTTCTCAGCAATTACACAATTTCTTCCAGAATCCTTTGGCACATATTTTTTATTCATACAAACAGACACTTTGGTGATCATTATATTAAATTCTGTAAAAAGTCATTTTGAGATCGTTCCCACAACTGGAATTTATCTTTAAATCTAGTCGAGCATGGCTGGATTCAGACTTTTGTTCCCATCATTTTCATCATGCTATTACCTCCAGTAATCCATGGTATCTTGTTTGTAATGAATAGGCTACAATTAGATGAGGGAGATCTCGAAATGCATAAAAATCCCAGTAAAAAGGACATGCTTCAACAAACTTCAACAGAGGCATCTTAATTCCATCCAGGCAGTACATGAATGAATCTCTGGTATTAGAGTGATATATCTCCTTGGTATTACCAAGTAGGTAAAATACCTACACTGTACATGAATACTGGGTTACAAAATATCTTGTAAACAAGAAAGGTGTGGAGTCACATGGCACAATTGTGATTTTACCCTGAATTAAAACAAGCAAATTTAACAAAACTAAAAGCAAAGACTATACTCTTAAAGCTGATGTATTAAAGCATCCATATCATAATTGAGAAAAATTACAAAAAATTTCTAATTGCCAAAGACAGCAGTTTTCACTTGCACAATAAAAAAAAAAAACATGAGTAGTGTTATCTGTAATTATAATATGACAAACTACAATTCAAAAAACTAGATTTTAATTCGTCGTGCGGACGAATTAGGTGGTCTGTCCTTATTCTCCCCATCATGAGTTCATGCAGATCAATCCCGGGGGGGGGGGGCCACTTACATTGACGAGTGGATACCATGCGCGACCAAAAAAACACGTAAAAAGGATGTCTTTTTCAAGATAGGGCACGTTACGTACGTAACGTGTTAAGGGTGTCAAAAACACAAAAATAATGAAAAAAGGGTATCTATTTCGCTAGGATTGCTACGTGTTTAGGGTCAAATTTGCGGGGATGATAAAACAAAATTAAAATGTTTTATAAAGGATGTCCTTTTTGCCCCAACACTACATGGCTTTTTACATGCTTAGAGTCTGATTTGCGCGAGGTGTGGAAGGTGGGGCCGTACTAAACCAAATGGTGTGTAAAGGTAAAACCGACGACCGACGGACCCGTGACATAACAATAAAATATCGCTGTACTTGTTTAGGGGTTCATTTCAGGGAATACTTGCCAAGAGTATCGTTTTGTTTCCAATCCTTGTTAAGGGTAGGGTTTCAGACGTCAATACTTGTTAAGGGGTGCATTTTCAGAATATGGAAAATACGTGTTTAGGGTGCTTTTCGAGACCCCATGGTCGCGCATGGTATCCACTCGCCAATGGAAGTGGCCCCCCCGGGAGATCAATTGGATCTTCATGATGACAACAGAATGTTCATTATGGATGGAATACTTGTGAAAGACGGGAGATGAAAAAGCACTGTGAAAAAGGTCTCTTTAATATATACAGTGTACATGTGATATGAAAAAAAGTAATTATAATCTGTTTTATCTTGCTAAATTTTAATTTTATACCTTTTAATTGTCATAAAGGATCATGTACGAGGTGGTAAAAAGAAAAGAAAAGAAAAGAAAAAAAAATCATCTTGTTTACCCCAGGACTCGAACCTTCGCCCCCGAGAACGCAAGTCAAGTGCGTTATCCATTCAGCCACGATATTCCCCATAGAGATTACACGTAAGCAAATTTGAGAATTACAAATCCAATTTTGCAAGCGACAAACGGGCATGATCCCGGCATCTGATCGAAAAATGAGGGCAACATACCGAAAGCTTAGAATCTCAGCTACAACATACTAAAAGCTCAGGGATAACTGACGAGAAAAAATGGAGATATAGCTCACGAAATAGAGGAATGTAGAATCTAGTTTTGAGAAAAAGTCATGTCCCATAGAGATTACACGCAAAATGAGGAAAAATGACATGCCTCTTTTCATCGCTGTTTTACGCCATGGTGCGTTTCTCAAAATGAAAATTTATGATTATTGACGAGAAAGAGTACATTCTAAACTACAACATATTGAAATCTGGGCGAAAAATGATCAACATTTACGGAGTTATAATCAAATTTGCATAAATTTGATGACATCATTTTAGAAAAAATGAAATTTTCAGTTTAGGCGCAATTTTGATGACGTCATGATCAAATTGAGGGACAATGGTGACATGAAATCAAATCTACAACTCATACTCTATAGATATATGAAAAAAATTGGGGGTCAACGGACTATTTAAAGAGCTACAGTGAATTTTCAATAGACATGTTTTTGCCCATATATGGCCTATAGTGAGAGCTCGCGCACACGTGCTGCAAACTTTAACAGGTGTTAATTTCGTTATTAATGGTTGTAGAAGGTTGATCAAGGTATCAAATTGCTCAAAATTATATCATCAATGCAATGATATAAAAAAAAACGGTGTTTCTGCGTTGTGTTAAGGCGTTACGCGTGGAAAGGCGCGCGCATAAGTGTGCGCGCACAAATTTTTGAAATGCTTAGAATGACCTGAAACGTACTCTATTTTGGTCAAAAAGTGATTTTGAGCATTTTAAAATTTTGACGCACGCGTACGCGCGCACCGTGACCTTCAGGTGACCTTTGATGACATGACCTGATGACCCTTGACCTGAACATGATGTGATGTAAATTTGATTGATTTTTGATAATTGATAATGGAGATATGATTGATAATGTGATTTTACAAAATGGCGTCTAGATGACGTCATCATGACCTGATGACCTTGAAAAGCTTATTTTGGCGTTTCCATGACAGATCCTATTGATGACATGAAATTCAATGAAATTGACACTGTCAAATTCGAGATATCTTGGCGACAAATATGTAGCCATTGAAAATAAATAAAAAATAATAATAAAGAAAATTCTGACGAAATTAAGAGGTGATCTGTCACAGACAGACCACCTAATAATATTTGTTTTACAGACAAAGTTATTGCATATATTCAACAAGTGGATCGCCTCTGGCAGTCTCACCTGCATTATGTGATTCAATAAAGTAGCAGTGCTGACTTTAAAAACTAAGTACTATAGAATAATTATTCACAAAAAACACCATTCATATATTACGTTCATTGACCCTAAATTACATTTGACCTTGATCATGTGACCTACATGTATGTCGGACTATGTCCATATACTTTTGAAGTAATGATGACATTTCAAAAACTTAACCTTAGGTTAAGATCTTGATATTGACTCCCCCAACATGGTAAGTTCATTGACCCTAAATGACATGTGACCTTGGTCATGTGACCTGAAACTCAAGCAGGATGTTCAGTAATACTTGATTAACCTTATGTCCAAGTTTCATGAATTAGGTCCATATACTTTCTAAGTTATGCTGTCATTTCAAAAACTTAACCTTCGGTTTTGATGTTGACGCCGCTGCCACTGCTGTCGCCGTCGGAAAAGCGGCGCCTATCGTCTCAGTCTCACTCTGCTATGCAGGTGAGACAAAAATTACTTGAATAACTATAGCCTACTATTAATGATAGTAATGTAACACCATGACAAACTAGAAATATCGCTGAAATTGAATACCTCCGCCCTACATGTATGTCATTACCATGGGACGCAGTTTCCAACATATTTGGAAAATGACTCTTTCAGATGTCTTTACCCCAAGGTAAAGGTTTGTGCCAGATTTCATGAGCAATGGTAAAAAAACTGAGGGTGCAGTTTGATCTGCAATGAGTTTTGCTGGGTTTTGGCCATATATGCAATTTATACCACACGTGTACACACGAAAAATGTGTCTTTCACATCTTTACTTTTGTGACAAATTTTTTTGAGAGTTGGTTGAAAATTAAGGAAGTATTTCAAACCATATTGTCGGCAGTCATCTGAAACCCATTTTAGAGAAAATCGACTTCAAAATTTAATAGAATTTCCACACTTTGTTCCCAAGCCTTACAACATAGGCTAATCATTGATAGAAAAATACATGTTTAGAAAGAAAGATGAAGACAATTGCTGGACAGTGGTATCTTTATAATGGAGAAGTATATATGGCTCCATATTGCGTGCATTTTAGGGACGTTCCACAGTTAAAATGAAATCCATGTCATTTTCACCAAACTTTGCACATACATGTAGATACTTTAGAACCTGAATATTCAAAATATGCAAAATTTAACAAAGGTCCACGTGCTTGATTTTTTGCTATAGAACTTCAAAGTTGACCCAACTGGATGTTCTTACGAATTGCGCATTCAAAAGAATTTGGCATTTTTAGACCTCGCAAGATCACTACAATGAGTTTAAACCTCTATTACTCAGTCAAAATACATGAAAAAGTCATCAAATTTCGCACAAGAGTTAATAATTGTATTGTTAGAATGGAGAATCTATTTATAGTGCTATTTGTTTGCAATTTTTAGTCTAACAGCACTGTCAGTTCTTAAATATGGCGTACAACATAACAAAAACCCAATCTCAAAAATGTGAAATTTCAATAACAAACTACAAAAGTACAATAGATGCTGCACTTTATTCAAAATCCATGTCATTTTCACCAAAATTTGCAAAGTTGTAGAGAAAGGTATGTGTATACCTAAGAGGTGCAAACATTAAGAAATAGGGGTTCATGTGCTTGTTTTCAAACTATCAGCATTTTAATAAGAGCAAATGTGCTTTTTAAAACACCAAAAATGCGCCAAATGCTTTGTATCTATGTGAAGAAAAAATCAAAACCACTCAACCATTTATTCAAACTCGGGGTCATATTCGTGATTTTTGGCAGCACTGAAGATTAAAGTATTTTGAAATTGCAGAGATATTTTTTAATGGTCCATGGAATAATTAAAGTTTTTTAGCTTCATAAAATAACGCATCGGATCTGCAGTTAGAGTGCAGATGTTGAGAAAAATCAGTTCATATCCACATCTAATTAATCACCTGTTTATCCATTGTGACGTCAGCGCGCAGAGTGTAAAATATGCGCAGATCATAATGCGCACAAACATAACTGTGGAACGTCCTTAAGATAAAATTTCCAAAGGCTTGAATATAAGAATCACACACTTACATATTACAGGCTGGCATCAATTCTTTTTAATCTCTTCCCTAATATATAATATAATATAAAATCCCTCCAACTCCCAGAACTACCTCAGTCCGAAAAGGAAAAGATATACATTGAAAACATGAAAAAATGCAAATACAGCTCATGGTTACATTATGTCAGGAGGGCATACGATGGCACTATTTTCCCCTCCTTAAAGTTTAAAGCCCACCCACCACTTGTCACAGAAAAGTGAGTTTGACCCAAGATGAAGGCCCATTTATAAATCAATTCTGGTTCTGCTGGATCGATTCTGAGAGTGTTTTTTCTTAGCAACCAGATCTACATGTAGCACACACCATCAATTACAAAACATTGAAGAAAAGTGATAAATACCTTTTTAGAGTTTGCCACCTCACAGAATACAAGTCTTTTGAAGAGACTTCCATCAGAATATGCAATTTAAACTAAGTTAATAGCAATATCCTGTTGTACTCTTGATCAATTCAAAATGATCCAATTATCCATCCATTCTTCAAGAAACAAGGATTTTGATCACAAATTAATGTACATTATCATTATTACCAAAGTGAATTCACGTGTTGAAGAACCCTATAACCACAAACCCCAGCTGAAATAAACTCCACAGTTAAGAGAATCCGCAAAGAAAAATAGACTGAAGAATTCCTTGATATCCTTCATGGGAATTTCTGAGGAAATCTCAGACACTCACGGACGTCTTCCAAAATCACCATATCAAATCCATCACAGACTTAGGCTAATTCCAGGAAATTTATTTTTCATTTACTCTTCAAATAAATGTAGAATTATTGGAAGAAAAATTGAATTATGCAACTCCACAATCCCATCGTATTTCAAACATTGTACATACCGGTAAGTAGCAAAGTCGGTTTCCATCATTTAGATATACATGTAACAAGGTATCAAAACTCAGTCTGAAATAAGACTGTATTGAAAACAGATGGGCAATATGTCATGCATGAATGCCTGCCCCTTGAGTTAGATATTAATGATCATGTTTTTTCCTTGTTTTACTTTGTCACATGCTGTCATCTTCGCATCATCTCTCTCCCCTGAAATTGAATTTTTAGTTACAGAAGCCCAACAAAGCAGAACACTGCTTTAATTGCATCTGTACATAGGGGGGTCTTCTTTTCATTTGGCAAACCATTCAATTTGACTATTTTTGCCATCATAAATATTTTCAAATTTTGCTTTCTTTGAAAAAAAAAATATATATATACATGTATATTATTATTAATATAGAGAAAACTTCAAATTGATTTCTTTTCTTTCTTCTTTTCTTAAAATTCTTTTTCTCTTCTCTTTTTTTTCTTTTCAATTTCTTTTTTTTATAATTATTGTTAGGTACTTGGATTTAAAGTCGAGTAGGTGTCTCAAAATCTAAAACCAGGGCTTTTACTGAAAATATGCTTTGATATATACCCAGGATGGAGATGACAGAGAAAGCAATAAGGAAAATCACAGCTCCAATCCAACACCCATACCGGAGTACGGGGATATGTCTATCCTGTTGATGTAAGTTCAACGTCTGTGAAGTCTCGATCTTTCCCGGAGACAAGACGCCTTTAAATCCTACCTACTTTGGGAGACAAGCCCTTGTAGGATGGAGTGTGATTTTGGGTGGAAGTTTGGGGGGGGGTGATTGCCTATGTAAATAGGCACATGGGCAAGTCTCTTACTGAAATCAATTTTTTTTTTAAGTATTTTTTTTATTTTGGGGGCTACTAATGGATAAGCTTTAACATTGCAGTGAATGGGGAGAGCTCTTTTCAGCATTTCGGGAGAATAACTGCCTGAGCCCCCATGTATTTTTCCCCCTTGATCATTGCATGTATTTCTCAAATAACTCTGTTTTTTACTATGTTGTTTATACAGCAGCAGTAGCAGAAGTGGCAGTAGAAATAGAAATAGTAGCATTTTTATCTATTTGGCAAAATAATGAAATTATAAAAAGAATCACATTGAAGAAAAAGCTTTGATTCCCATGAGTACTGAAAGTTGCCAGAAATAGGACAGGCAAACTGAATAACTGAAATGAATTATACATACTTGAATTGGTTGAAGGTTGTTTTGAACGGGGTATTGAGAATGGAGTTCCGTCTGTGTCCCATGTTGCAATGAGCAGTCTGTGCCTTTTGGAGGTTGATCCAGGGTGACAGGGCGGGACCAGGGGGGATCAGGGTTGGGGTATCTCCATCCCAAGTAGCCATCCCACTACCCCCCTGAGGATGTATCCCAGGGGTGGGGTGGCTGGGTTGCAGGATGACCTCCAGGATTGACCTCAGAAACCTCATTAATCAACTCATATCTCTGTATAAAGAGAATATTCAAAATGATTACTTTGATTGTTGGATGTTTTTAATAGTATAAATCTAGGCAATTTGTCAAGTCCAACTGTCCGAGCCAATTCTTTTCTGCATGAATCCTGCAAGCAGCTTTTTATTTAATACCAATATTCACAATTTCTAATGGACAACACAGGAAAGATGAACTGAAAAGACGCAAAGCACCTTACAGCAGGATTCCCACTAAAGGACACGGCACAGACTTTGGACAAGTTGCCTAAAGCCCAGTGCACACTATGCGATCCGATACGAAACAATGTGAAAGTTCCAAGAAGTAAAATTATTTTGATCAAAGTTTGGCCTAATGTTAGAATAATAAAAATCATCATTTTACTTTGCGGCAAGCCCTGTGGTCCGAGTAATGTCAAAATCAGCTGCAAGTCAAATTCCTACAAGGAGGCTCAAACTTTATTTGGTCCAGTCCTTTGTCATATTTTTATGAAATAAAGTAGGTATGTGTGAATGCCGCCGCACCGCGAGCGCTGGTTTTGGCTGCACCGGTTTCGCGCGGGTTTTGCTGCAAGTGGCATCGCCTCTGTCTGGCCGGCTCCTCGAGAATGGGGTTTAATGCGCATGCGCACATAGTGGCATGCGATCTTGTGCCTTTTTTCAGACAGTCAACGATGTGCACTTTCTGTACATATACATGTAAGTTTCAATATGGATACTCGCCTGTCAAGTATGGATATCGGAGCTTGAAAGTTCATCAAATTTTTTTATGCATAAATGATTAAGTTATAAATGATCAAATTTAAACTATTGATCTTCAAAATAAAACCAAAGTGAACCGATTCTTTAAAAACGCAGGCCAGATATAAGAGTCACAAGCTACCCTTGTCACTGCCGGTCTCTCGGCAGTCGAGCTGCCCGATGCGGTGGGCTCCCGCCGGTCTCTCGGCAGTCAAGCTACCCGATGCGGAGGGCTTGGTGACGGGAGCGGTCGATAGTGAGTCGTTCATGCTGGATTGAACTGGATCTGAATTGTTTGTTACTTGATAATATTGTGCCTTTTTCTGAAATTTTCTGTCATTATACCGTAGACTATTATTCTGATGATTTTAATATATACATTTTGTCAAAAAAATATTTTTTCCTCCCAAGGTTATGTGACTCAAGAGTCAAGGTGGTTGATTGTTCAATCATGTTTCATCATTTGGAAACTGGATTCTTTTGGAAGTGGAATATCAATGTTGACATTTTGAATTAAAATGCAAAATCTATAGTGTTTTTTTTTTTTTCTTTTGTAGAAAAAAAATATATTTGGAAACTTTCCAATCATGTTTCATTATTTTGAGACTGGATTTGCTTTTGAAAGGGGAATATTATAAATGCTGACTCTTTAATTAAAATGCAAAAATTATGTTGTTTATTTATTTATTATTTTTTTTTTTCAGTTTTTTTTCACTCTTGTAAGAAAATACATGAAAACTCAGAGGAAAGAATATTTTATTTCCAGATGGGTCTAAGTCCTGTATTTATGAGTTTTTTTCTATTTTATTAATTTTATTTTGTTTCCCTTTTTTTGTTAGGGGTGCAGGTGGGGTTTGTTTTAAACTGGAAAATGGGGATGGGATTGGTACAAGTTTTTGTGTCACTTTTGTTTCTCTTGTTTTGAGTGTTTGTTTGGAGCTTTGATGTTTTTCCTGGTTGTTTTTTGTTTTGTTTTGAAAGAAAAAGACCACCCTTTTCCTTTTCTTTTGGCTTCAACTAAATAATTTGGTGCTTTTCAATTCTATCCATGTGAAGATTGGTATTGGATTGCTAAGTTCTTTTCCACAAAATCTTGCTAATTTTTTTGTTTTGTTTCATAATAGTATGGAAGTATGTGTAAAAAATTGTGTACATTTATGTGCAATGATTTCACTCTAGAATCTGAATTTATTTATTTTTCTCAAAAAAAGAGAGCTCAAACAGGGCCTTTGTAATAAAATGTATGTATACAAATCTAAGAAATGCATTGAAAACTGATAGAATATATCAAAGCTAAATTTTTATCCTTCTTGATACTTGTAATAAATTGCATACAATGCTGCATACATATTTTACACTCAGCTGCTCATCCCTCCTAAAAAAAAATGTGATCAAATGTCCATTGTCTCTAAAATCAAAAGCTACATATTATACCACCCATGAGTTCATTTCATCTCGCGTGCGAAGGTATATCAAATGCACGCGACACATCTTTCATGGGCTTTTGCCTAATAAAAGATTATTAGGCCTACATTAAAGTTAGAATTTCACATTATGACACTCACCGAACCATATGGATCCTTTGGTGACTTCTCTTTGCTGTTTTTTTTTAAAGGAATTTTTCTTGATCTTCACATACATGTAGAGCTAACCCAGGGAGCAAAGCGGGCCGGAGCCCAGGAGTCCACCGTGCATTTACACATAGACACTGGACTAGGGTAGATTGTGGTCTCAATAACTTGGAAAAAAAATTGTAAAAACAGAAATTATACACTTACCACGATGGATGAAGGTCTATCGTGTGGCAGTATCCTGACATCGAGGCACAGACTGGAACCTAAAAAAACCGAAAAGTTCTCTCCTTCTACCCCAGTCTCAATCGGCCATTTTGTTATGAATTTTGACAGAATTAGGAGAGGTATCGCGACAGAACTTTTCGTTTTTTTGAGGTTCCAGTCTGTGCCTCGATGTCAGAATACTGCCACACGATAAACCTTCATCCATATAATCGTGGTAAGTGCATAATTTCTGTTTTCACAATTTTCTTTCCAAGTTATTGAGACCACAATCTACCCTAGTCCCGTGTCTATGTTTAAATGCGCGGTGGACTCCTGGGCTCCGGCCCGCGAATGTAGATCATGCCCTTCGATCAGCGACAAAATCAATTTTGGCCTAAAGAGGGCGCGCGATATTATTTATAAGCCGGTTTGTTTACAGTTCTGAAGCTTGTACTGCTAGCAGCATTCTAGGCGCTCAGCATTATTTTCTTTCTCGTTCAATCCACTTTCATCATCATCTTGTCAAAAGATGGCGTACTTCACAGGTATAAGTATATACATGAGATGCAACCTGTTAATTTTTTTTGTACAATTTCCTATTATAATATTATGCGCTGACGACTTGAATCAAGACTGTTCGATAGGAAAAATTATATATCTGAATGACACGCGCCTCAAAACCCAAGATAACAATAACAACAACAACATTCGCATTTCGATTGTTGTTTGCGTAATTTCCACCGCAGTGTTAAGGATCTTCGGACAGAGTATCTTGGCCGAGATTTGGAGGTAAGCGTTAAAAATCATTTTTATAAATGATTTCGACTATACAGTGTATTTTTAAAATTAAGTTATTTAATAAGATTGAAATTTATGTAGTGAATAAATGTAGAAGGTTTTGGCGTGTTTTATTCCCTAACGTTCGTGTGATGAATGAAAACGTCTAAATCCATAGTCAACTCGCATGCGTTGTGCGAGGTTAGTACAGCCAACCTCGCATGCATGTGTCAGTGCATATTATACATGTATAACAAATTGTTGAAACAATAGAATACATAAGGAATTGGTGAAACAATCAATTACATCAGAAAATAGCAAACTTGTATTTTTATTTGGTCATACCAAGTACAAAAGGAATAAAAAAAGACCCCTGCTTACAATACTCAAGTTGAAAAAGAGCTTGTAACTATATCAGAAAACCAAATAAATACATTAGAAATTACAAAAACAATACTTTAAACAAATTCATTTAGGAAATTATCTATGTACGTGATGCTGTTTTGAGGCCAACTAAATTATATTATCTATCATGATCACCTTCATTTGGCAAAAAAAGAGGCGAGTTACCACGAGTAATTGTTATTTTGCATAATTTGCATAATTAATTAGAAGAAATTATATTACACATATTAAGAAAAAATATTACAAAACATGATTACACATCAATTGAGCTTTCTTTCACCTTTCCATTGATACCTGATTTTAAAAGCAAATTACTTCAAAGGGCTCAAAAACAAAGTTAGAGCCTGTTGAAGACTTGGGTTCAAAATGAAAATGGTCACAAAATGGTTTAAAAAAAATCGGTTCTGTATTTTATTAAGACCTTGACCACAAATTTGGATGAATATGCGCGACTTAAACTAGAATAACTATATAATTTCTTGAAAATTAGAGTTCTTGCTATCATCTGAAAGGTCTTTTTAAGAGCTTTCAAATGATACCAAATTTATCGATATTTGATGATTTTCATTTTATTTGTCACATACCTAAATAGACAGCTGGCAGCCGTCTGTTTAGAGTTTTTTAACATTTTTTTAAATATTTCTGCTCGTACACAGACGGCTCGCTATCGTGCAGCCACCATTAGGGGGTTAACAATGCAAAATCCCCCCGACGGGGCTCATCAATTTTTGTCTATATTTCACAAAAATATATAATTATAAAAAGAACTGCACCGAAATACAGATTATTCCGTTTTGGCCTGAAATGCACCAAAACGGGGCAAAATAAAAGGGGAAAACACAGCGACTTACTTCGGCTATCGCGCAACTTCACTTCCCTGTTTTATCCGAACTTAATACATAAACATATTATGGCCATTGAGTCCCCTGTAAAGATCGAGCTAGAACTTCGGTCTCTGTGTTTTGGTGAGTTTAGCCAACAGAGTTCAGCGGAACAACCAACATTAAGTGATTAACAGAGACCATAGCTTTTGGTCTAAAAGTAATATTAATATAATAAGTACTAAATAAGACTAAAGTTCTAAACAACATGGATAAAGACAAAAATCGATGAGCCCAGTCGGGGGGATTTTGGCTTTGCATTGTTTGTTAACCCCCTAATGGTGGCTGCATGCTGCACGATCGCGAGCCGTCTGTGTACGAGAAAAACAAAATGTTAAAAAACTCCTCGAAACAGACGGCTGCCAGCTGTCTAACGTTAGCCCGGCCCCTAGGAGCTTGCCGCTGGCGCTGGGCTCGGCAGCGAGACAGCTCGACAGAGCAGTTTTGCGCGGCGCTTTTTTTGGTTCATCATACCGTACCCATTCATGCAAATCATTCACATACAGTACAGAAAGTACGGAGTCGACATCAATTTAACAACTAAATTAGTTAAAATCACACATGAAGTGTTTTGATTTTCGAAAGGAGATTCTCACCTGATATTCATAACATCACAATATTTATGCCATTGTTGATAACAGTCTTCTTTCCCCCGAGAAACGTAGATATTTCCGAGCATTAAATTGTAAACAAAGAGACGACATTACTTAATAGATTGCGTCTCTGAAAGGACAAATCGAAAGGGGAAAATATAGTACGGCTTTAATACAAATGTTAAAGGACAAGTCCACCCCAACAACAAGCTTATTTGAATAGAAAGAGAAAAATCAAACAAGCATAACACTGAAAATTTCATCAAAATCGGATGTAAAATAAGAAAGTTATAACATTTTAAAGTTTCGCTTAATTTCACAAAACAGTTATAACTTATATGCTCATCCTGTTCGATATGCAAATGAGGGAACCAATGACATCACCCACTCACTATTTCTTTTGTATTTTATTATATGAAATATTTGATTTTCTCGTCACTGTCATATGAAACAAAGTTCATTCCTCCCTGAACACATGGAATTCCATTATTTTAACATTTTGTGGTTCAAGCAAGAGGGTCCTAATTGTCAAATTCGTAAAAATTGAAATATTGTATAATTCAAACTATATAAAACAAAAGAATTAGTGAGTGAGTGACATCATCGACTCTCTCATTTGCATATCACTGAGTTGAGCATAGAACTGTTTTGTCAAAAATAAGCGGAACTTTAAAATGTCATAACTTTCTTAGTTTACATCCGATTTTGATGAAGTTTTCAGCGTTATTCATGTTTGATTTTTCTCTATTTATTTAAATCAACTTTTTTCTGGGGTGGACTTGACCTTTGAGAAAAGGTGGAACATTACATGTGTTGTGAATGAAGCTCAATAAGATTGCACAAAATACTAAAAATGACGATGGGAATGACTATTTTTGGGGAGAGGGGGTAAATAAAGCTGGTTTCTCTTAATTATACATAAAAGATGCCACATAATTTTAGAAGAGCCTTAATTGCTTTGTACCCGGGCTTATACTTTCTCAGCAAAACTGAAAAGGAACATATTTTGTTTCATTGCTCCAAGATATATAGTTTTTCATCTTAACCAAAATTAATTTTAAGTTCCTTTTTATCCCGACCGTATTGATTTTGAGCGATTTACCAAATTGGTTAGCCTTTGATCATGTTTGACACACACGTTACGTCTGCTGGCATGGTACTGAATAACATTTTTTACATGTGCGATTATATTGCACCAAAAATTTGTGTGAATATCAAATCCCTAATATAGTTTGAATCCTATGTGTGATCAAATGGACACTGGTCGTTTCATTTTATTTTTACTTTTATCAAAGATCCTTCAGGTATCTCTTATTACAAAGGGCTTTCTATCCCCTTTCTATCCCTGGGCCGGCTTCCCCATCTTACACACACATACTGATGCATATACTCTTACGTTCTCTCACCCTCCCTAACTTTTCTCTCCATTACCTCCCCTACCCCTCAGGTGCCAAGCAACAGTTTTGAAAGTGGAGGGGGTGGGGTCTAACCATGCAAAAGAACATAATCAAACATAATTTTTGTTTTTGTACGTCCACATTTGATTGTCACAAATTGGTATTCTCTGTAAGTTCCCACCCATCTTTCCCAGACAAACCAATAAAAATTAATGTTAGTTTTGAGTGCGACCGAGCCTTCTAACCGATAGGAAGACCAGTAAAAAGAAAGGGCGTATCCTCAATACAGTAGCTGACACTGAACGACTGCGCATATATTACTGCACTTGTAATACATGTAATTATACAGAGACAGAAAGCTGAGATTTTTTTTGAAGTGAGAGAAAAAAAAGAAACAGAGGAGAAAAAGAGGATTTAGAATGTAGGGCCTAATTACTTGTAAGCATGAAAAAATGTCATTGAAAATTGTCATGGATGATGAGTGAATCTTATACAACAATCTAATCCGAACAATATCATTGTGTGCTTAACATATAGTCACTATGGGATCTGCTAGACAAGGGTAATAAATTTGATAACTTTTTATTGTATAAGGCCTTTTAGGGAGTGCACATTTATAAATTTGCATATTTTGTGTGTATGCTAAAGAGAAGAGACAAACTTTGGGACAATTTTTATAAAAAGTTATGACATCCAACAGAACATTGATTCTGTCATATCTCTGAGAGTAGATAAGACATCAAAAAAAGACAATGTTCAGAATACAACCCCAGAGGGCTCAACCGGTTTGGTGCAAATAAACAAGTTACCACTGCAGAATAAAGGCTTTCTGGACAGCCCAACTATGGATTGTTAAGCAGGGGCCGCGGAAGCGGGGGGGGGGGGGGGGGGGGGGGGGGTTTCAGCCCCCCACTTTTTTCCAAAACCGCGTGTACAAAAACGTAAAAATTACCATATGATTGTGATTTTTGCATGGTCAGCCCCCCCCCCCCTCACTTTGAAAACCGTTCCACGGCCCCTGTTAAGTGTTACCAATTAAGCACCTAACCCCAACCTATACATAAGAGGATGATTGTGAGACTTCCTGACAAAAAGAACATACATCTCAGGTGTGGATCCAGCCAGACTGAATCAAAGATACTACAAGGGGAAGATCGGACAATACATAGAACGTGCAATGTAACGCTCGGAAGAGCGCCCCACAGCGTTAAGTAATCAACTTTTTTTACCTTCGCGTATCGCGATATGGTTGTTTACAAAACATATGAGAGAAATGGGGGAAGGGGTGAAGGAATAGACGATTCTTACATTTAAAAAAAATTTACTCAAATTTGTTTTTCTTCAGAGGTTTCAAGGTAATAAAAGGTGGAATTATTCCCATGCGCCACCTTTGAGCCCTCTCCAAAATCCCCTCTCATTTTCCCCATATGTTTTATACAAAGCAGCGTGCCGATGTGCAAGGGTTTACTTACTCAATGCTAGTGGGCGCCCTTCCCCATGAGCATTAATCGAGCATTTCAAAAAAATTGTTGAAATGTCCGATCTTCCCCTTGTAGTATCTTTGATTGAATTCAATACAATCTTAGGGACTGTATTGTTTGTAGATCCGCCATTGATTCCATGCCACTAAAAGATAAATAATGAAGCTGCATCAAAGACTATTCATATATATAAAAACTGCTTTTATTCCCTATGAGGCATATTCGAAGATAAATACCAATTATTGTCAATCGAAAAATAGATATATATATCAGTTAAATAATTACAAATAAAAGAAGTAAAAACATAAAACTGCACTTTAATTTCCTTTAAATGACACAATCTGTAGGGTTAAAACAATCTTATGAGAGTTCGCATGGTGATAATCATAACCAAAGGGTCTGGCTGCAATTTCACCATACAGTAAATTAAATATTTTATATACCAGATTATCAAGCACAGAAACTTATACATAGCTCAAAGAATATATATGTTAATCCTAACGTCAGCTAATAAAGTGCACATAGAAGTTGGATGCTACAAATATACTGCTTTGGCAACATCACATCTGTTTGATAGTTGCACCTGTATAAATGTATAAAATGTCCCATTCTGATAAGTAAACCCACATTTCACTTTAGAACAAAGACTGTAAAATAGCCTTAAAAACGGACATACTGAAGCTTTTTGACATGTACTCATCAGAGTAAAATCGCATGAATGACTAAAACGCTAGAGCAAAACAATATATAATAGGACCGAAACCAGACAATGGACGCTAAATGGCGAGCCGTGATTGGCTGTCAAGTAAACAAGTTAGGCTTGGTACCAGCCGTATATTGAAGCAAAGCAACTAAAATAACGCCAGGGTTCTTACGAACTCCTTCTGGCGGCACAGAATCGGGTCTGTCAGCTGGATATACGCTGCCTCGAGCATGCGCAAATGAGTGAAACTCCTTGCTCAGCTGAGCACCTTAAACCAAGATGAACAGAACAAAAAAGAAGAAAAAAATAAACAATTGTATTCCATCTTCTTATTTAATATTCCTCACAAAGTCAATGTATAACTTTGGGGAGCGTCCTGGTCTTAGTGGTTACGAATCTCGTCTTTCAATCTGAGGGACGTACCCGGCATGATTAATTCCTTGAATGCACCAAGCTCCTTTAGCAGCTGGAGCTACAGCTGGGGTAATAAATATTGCGCCATTGAATAGGCAACTAGATAATTGGCGCCTCATAAATGCTATATATTAGTATTATCAATATACAGTGTATTGCAATTTATCTGTATAAACTCATATAATAATTTTCTTCTTATTTCATAACAAATTTATGTATCACACAACTTGGAATAACAACTTGGTTTTCCTATCTCAATTAGAAATCCACCACCTCTCAATTTGTTTAAAATTAATCTGACAATCTACCTCGAGAATTTTCAATAAAATGACAGTTTTGCTGCAATGCCCTTTGTAGCAATATTAGGCTTCTATGATTCTCTATATCTTTATTGTTTATCTTGTCATTTGTTACATTTATCTTGGTTTTACTTACTTATGTATTTAAATACATAGTCAAGTATATCCATGCAGAATTTTCCCAATTCTCACTCATAATTATCATCTTTATTTGATATTAATGTTGGACAATGATGGACAGCAATTTGATAATAAGACACATCTCAATTCATAAGTTGACATTTAAGTGTGACAAAGAGGCCAATATTCAGTTGAAGTACAAACAGAAGTCCCCCAATATATCATTGTGACACGACATTTGCTCCGGCGACAACTACTCTGGGCTTTATTTTGTCTAAGATATAAGGTTATATAGGGTTATCACTTATACAGTTGAAATAGGGTTTTATGTTAGGGTTAGGATAGGGTATAGTGTTAAATCAAGGGTTGAAGTTGGTCATTCCATTACTGTGTGGAATTTATAGCAGAGCAATTGTCGCCGGAGCAAATGTCATGGAACCAATATTACATCTGACTGCTTTTAAAGTTTTATACATTGCTTCATGATCCTTAAACATTGTCACAATGATGGACAGCCATTTCAAAATACATCGTAAGCAGCAAAGCACAGCACTATGAAGTGTGATAACCAGATAAAAATGCAGTAGTACTTCTAAGAAAACAATATTACACAAGTCCCTCAACAGTATATCTCACTGCTCTAAACAGTTTCTTTTCGTAATCTCTCTGCAATGTCATGATGATAGTTCTGACACGTACATCAACGTCAAATATATCTCGGGTGATAAATAGCTGAATATCCAGTTAAATCACTCCTGTGACAAAAGTATTACACAGGTCCCCAGACGGCATATTTCCCTGCTCTGAAAAGTTTCTTTTGATAATCTCTCAGCATTGTCCTGCCTTTGAGTTGTAGGCACCACAGTCAAGCAAGACCCAAGTATGATGACCATCAAGATTACACAGGTCCCCCAGTCATGACTCTGAATTTTCTTTTTGATAAACTCCCATTACTGAAATAGAAGTGTTATTGGGTCAGGTGGGCTGGCAAAGTCCTCTTGTAAGGTTTTTGTAGTCACTGTAGCAATGCACTATCAAGTATGACGACCAGGTAAATATGCAATTCTGTGACACCTAAATCACGAAGGACCGCTACTGCTCTGAACATTTTCTCTTGGTAATCTCTCAATACTGTGATAGCAATGTTAAAGGTTCAAGTGGGCTGATATAGTTCTCATGTTCTGGTTTGTAAGCACCAAAGTCAAGCACATAGACTGCATGAGACAAGGCCGCATAGAGACAATGTTTGTTGAACTGAAGACTGTACACAGGTGACTTGACGTTCCCTCCCACATATATTGTCTACAAGAGGAGAAAAAGAGAGAATTAATGCGTTTCAGAAATGATAAAGAAATGAGAAGTTTATCAGACAATCACACTCTCAGATCTTTGCATATGCTGGTCGTAACAAGTACACAGCATGCAATAATACCTGGGCCCCGTAACACAAGGTTAGTGATAAATCGCTAATTTGAAAGAATAATTATGATTGGTTCCTAGTCAGTCTACTGAGCAAAATGTGCATGCAACGATGATCATGATAGGCCATTTCATTTAGCTATCAATCACTAACCTTTATGTTACAGGGTCCTGGGGCCCATAACACAAAATTTAACAAAAAGATCGTAGAACATTTATCTACGACTGATTGCATTGACTACAATGTAAAATCAATCGTGAAATCAAGTGTATGATTCATCGCTAACCTTTGTGTTACAGGACCCTGGATTAATTATGCAAAATTATGGAAAATAGCCCTACTACATTCCTATCAGGAATACAAAAAAAAACGTTATTTGGCAAGAATGGAAAATTGGGGGAAAAATAAAAAATACAGAAATATGTTGTAGGTGTACAAATATAGGTGAGTCTGCTTACAACAAAATACCTTGGGACAATATAAATCCATTTGGCATAGGCGAATTTGACTTAGCAGATGGAAATAACACATATTTTGCACACTTTTGGCCCTGTAACATAAAAAATACAATCAATTGTATAATTAAGTGTAAATGTAAGTCTATGGAAAACCATGTAAAAAAGTTACAATGCATTGTAAATATCAAGCAAATTTATTTATGTTCCATTTCCCAAGATCTGACAGAATGCTGTGACTAATGCACTGATTGTAGATTAATGCACTCTATTGTAATATGTTCTTAAGGAATTATTCTCACTTGGAAACATATATCGCTCCTTCGTTTATCCCAGAATCGAACAATACCATGACGACAGTATCCAGCAGCAATGAAGTAGTTATTATCAGATGAGATACAATAGACTGCATTGT
The DNA here is from genome assembly GCF_037042905.1 of Lytechinus pictus. NCBI lineage: Eukaryota > Metazoa > Echinodermata > Echinoidea > Temnopleuroida > Toxopneustidae > Lytechinus > Lytechinus pictus. The sequence goes on along the minus strand of NC_087256.1, from coordinate 31,632,916 downwards.
CACTTGGTTCTTCAAACTCCATTACCGGCAATCTGCATTCAAATATGAACAAAAACAAATAAAAAACAAAAATTATTTCTGATGGCATGGAAAGAGTTAACCTGGATCTAAGATAATTCACTCAATATCATTGTTGATGGCCTCATCAGATATGGCAGCAGACTCTTGATATACTAATCGATATGATGATGGCCATTTCATTATTATAAGACAATGGAGATTTTTAAAGACAAGCTATTTCCCTTTTGTTCCTTAGCATTACGGCAAATGGCATAATAATAATGATAATACATGTAACTAAATTCACATTTCACTCTGTAGAGTAATAAAGGTGCATAAAGAAATTAGGAAGTTGAATTGAATTGAATTTATTGAATTTCCACAATCAAAATAAAAGTGTACAAAGTAAGCATATTACAATGCAGTGGAGGGGATAACAAAAGTAAAATTACTTATCTAGGTTATCCCCTTACAAAACAACAAGTACACATAAAACATACAAAATTATACATTTCAATTTAATACGACAAAAAATTTCACTAAGTAAATAATTTACAATTTACAAGTTAATAGAAAAGCATACAAAGGTGGACAAATTTATAATTTTTGTATGTAGATACTGCATGATCAAAATATCACATTCAATTATTTCAGGAAATTAAAAGTAGGGACCTTTTTGAGCAGTTTATGCTGATGGTATAGTTACAGTGGATTGGTACCACACCAGTCCTCCTAGTTTATAATTTTGTGGAGCTCAATAAATCGCTCTCCTTATTTTTAGAGGAGCTAAATTGAGCTCCTCAGAATCGCTCTCCTTGAGGAGCTCAAATCAATTCAATACAATACATGTATGATAAATTGTAGATGTATGATAAATTGTATATTTTTCTTAACATCGTATATGCAATAGCTGTGTAGCTATTAATTAATCTGTGGTGAAAGTAGGCCTGGGTCAATACGTTTACAAAATATCGCGCTCCTGCTCAAAAAAAAAAATTGCTAAAATTTCACATTTTACATCTTTAAATCCATGAAATGGCTATCTATTTTCCATAATTCCTTGAAATTATTTTTATTTAGTTGAAAACTATCACAAAAATGAAGAATATTCACCTCTTTCCCGACTCTGATTTGAATTTAAACTCGGTAAATATTGTAGTCCCATATATGTAGATTTTCATGGCAACACCATGGAAGTCTAGTTTAGGAGCGCGATTTTTTGTTCTCCTTATTTTTTTTTAGGAGCGTGGTAGGGGCGCCGGCGCCATCGCGCTCCTCAAAATGAAGGTCTGACTTATAATAATACACATAATTTCATTATAAACCAAGGATGAATTAACATAGGATCTCTCAGAAGAATTACTCTCTATAATGCAATAATGAAAGGACCCACCTTGGAGTACGTATATCCCATTGTCTGACAAAGGTATCATATCCAGCCGATAGGAGCACATTAGAAGACTCGAAAATGAGATCCAGAATACCTTCCCCTTGCCTCTTGTTTTCTCCACATACTAACATGGGTGTGTTTTCACTCCTGCATATGAAATGACAAAACAGAAATAAATTATTCATCCATTTTTCAAAATCACTTGTGACCAGCCACCCTGAAACCAATATTAAGTCACCAGGAAGATTCTCTGTAAATAACTGAACTATTTTTTTTCTTCAAAAAGTACAAATTATAAAATTACCTTATCTGAAAAAGCAATTCTTCTTGTACTGTAGACATTTATGTCCCTTCTGTCTTTGTAATCATGTAAATTGCTGAGTAAATTCAATTGCTCTTTGTTGAAATGCTGAATAAAAAACAATAAGGTCAAAATTTCAAGTTTTAAAGACGAGATTCAAGATTTTTTTTTTTCAAGACTGCTTGGAAGTTGAATGAGATTGCAGTGTTGTACATCTCACAGTTGAGTGAACCAAAAACTTCAAACAATGTTTCCTCTTTTTAAGGTCTCACTGAATTTCTTTCTTCTGCATTCAATCAAGTACTATTGTTGCTTTTTTCTTGATCAATTTTGACAAGTTATACATCATTTTAAAGCTAAGGGTGATTTTTTTTCAAGTATGATAGACATTTCAATATCAATTTTGGGTGACTTGGTTTTTGGGGTTGGCAGATCACATTTTACAATAAGTCAGTAGTCCAAAGTTTTAAATCCCTTTGACGATGTTGAACAAGATGTCTGGATTCAACTAACACTCAGAGCGATTGCCCTTACCCCCTAGATGGTACTAAGTGTGGTTTATGGTACTAATGTCTAAACAAAATTATGTTTCCATTCATTTTGGGGGGTACAAAATTATGTTTCCATTCATTTCTGGGGGTACAAAATGAAAGTGGTGAGGATCCTTGTTATTTTAAAAATTAACCTAATCTGAAAACCATACATTTTACATTGATATCTGTCTATATTGACCATTCTAATGGAAACACAAATGTGACCTTTACAGACAGGTGACTAGACCAGTTGTTCTATGCCTCAATGAGAATCTGTTTTTAGCGGTCAATATAGGCAGGTGTCTGCTATAGGCAGGTGGCCGCTGACATGGGTTTGAATGTACCAATGGCTATGACCTCTCATCACTTGTCATAGTTGATAATGGTAAAAGGCCTTAACAGAGCGCCATCTATCTAGAAACTATCTACTCAGAAAAGTACTTTATCATTATCCTGGCTTTAGCTCATTCTGCCATTTCCAAAGTTGCGCATTCAAGGAATTAATCCTGCCAGGTACACATTCCCCTCACCTGGGTTGAGTGTAGCACAATATGGATGATTTTTTAAATGAAAGAAATTACCGTAAGTAACCGACTATAAACCGCACCCATGGATTAACCGCGCCCCCAACTTTGGACTAAAAAAAAAAAAAAAAATCCTCACATTATATTTGAGGTACGAAGAAACAAAAACTAAGTTAAAGATTTCAAAGTATTCAAAGAGATTACCGGTATGCGGAAATCTGCTGTTCTTGATCAATTCATCTACAAATGTTTGCAAGAAAGAAAGGTCCCGACAATATTGGCCACTTACACACTCACTCACCTCACTGTCACAGTGTACACACACACAGCACTGCCGTTCTTGTACATTGCAAACTACGATACGGTACCAGTACATCTTATCAAATAATGATCTGTGTCTTTCCCGCCGTAGGAGGAAGAAACATTCACATTTCTTGCATCACAAACTCACAATCACTTTCAGAATTTGTCTAGCATTCGATGTCTTAGCATGAATTTTGGATACAGGATTCCAGGAAGGTTCAAGAAACAAAGAAATTGGCATTTTTTACAGTTGTTTTGACGGCTTTGTGCCGTCTCTCTCGTTGCGTGGTGTACATGGTATCTTCTGAAAAGCAAATGGGAAAGAAAAAATAAGCTGGCGCGAAACAGGACTTTGGAGGGGATCGAGGGTAAAAAATGAATAGCGCCAGCTTAAGTCGCACTATAACCACAATATATACAACGCAAGCTAGCTCAGCTGTGACAAAATATTACCGAGTATGCTTGGCTTCTCTTTGAACTTAGCCAGGGAACTTCGCTGCTTTGAACCGAGAATAAAGTCGAAATTAGTGTCATGAAGGTGGGTGCGTTTGTTATAATCGCTTCTCATTACCCGCAGCTCATACCCCTCTAAACGACATTGCCCTGGGCGGCTACGCCCGGCCACTCGATGTGTTGTGAACTGGCAGAGGGGTTACGACGGGCTGGCTCAGACCCGTCACCGTGGATAAACCGCACCCCCGACTTTTGCTTCTATCCTGCCAAGAAAAAGGTGCGGTTAATAGACCGTTACTTACGGTATGCCATGGCTGGGATTCGAACCTGATATTAGGCAAATATATGCCTGGTCATTTGGTTGGAATATAGCTCATCATCTTTGTATTAAGTATTGTATTACTCACGTTGCAATGTCCCAGACTTTGAGTGATGTATAGTCAGTGATTCCTGATGTGCCTGTGGCAAATAACCTAAAAACAAACAGGAATGGAAGTACAACGTCAAAGAACCTGATGGAGTCATGAATATTTCATACATCACGGTCAAGCAGTGGTTCCAATTATTTGATTTTTGGTTCCTGATAGTGAGTACATAATGTAAAGTACTTTTAATTTGAAAACAAATCTTTCGGCATTATGTGTTTAAGATTGCATGCTCGATCTGTAATGAAAATCATAAGTCAGAAAAAATTGGAACCAGTGGGATTCGAACCTGCCATCTACTGCTTTCTGGGCAGCGACTTAACCACCAGGCTATTCTGTTTCACGGCTAAATCACAATGAACTGGAATTCAAATACCCTCGATCCTCTTCTTTCTGACTCATTAATATGCAAATGCAGTCCGCCGTGGACAATAGATAGTAAATAAAGAGGCTTTTAATAGGATGTAAAGTAATTCATAAAAAACGTATCAATTTTCTCATGACATTAAAGATAAATTCCAGTTGTGGGAACGATCTCAAAATGACTTTTTACAGAATTGAATGATCACCAAAGTGTCTGTTTGTATAAATAAAAAAAATGTGCCAAAGGATTCTGGAAGAAATTGTGTAATTGCTGAGAAATAAGCAAAATAAGCGCGGATTCGATCACTTCCGTCGGGTCTTTATTCCAGCAATAATAATACACTGTCCCACGTGTGCCTATCTGTGTTGGCAATCTTTAGTGTGATCGTTTTTTAGCAGGATATTATGATTTCACAAAGTTCAGTTTATGTAACTGTACCAGATCTAGATCCACGATGATATATCAATACTTTACCTTGGTTTTACAGACTTTCTCACGAATTCAGTGTTTTACTGCAACTACGTTCATTTAGCTTTAAAATTACAGAACTCCATTTATCCTCATCCAGGCAATTTGTCCAGGCATTCGCATATGTACATCTATTGACAACGTTGCATAGTTGTGAGCCCTTATGAAATGGGCCACAGATCAATCTTAATTATGAAAAAAAAAATCTATCACTGCTACATTTCTTCAGACTGTAAACGTCCAAAATGTCCCTAGGGAAACAAAGGAACAAACTGATTTGCTCAGACAATGATGATGTACAAGAATATTCATAGCGAGAAAACACTTTGAACAAATGGTACATTTTAGATGTTGCCTTTGCTGGCTTTCCATAGTTGTGACTGATCGGTCAAGAACAACTCTCTGTACAAAACCTAATGATTTACAAAAAAATATTGGTTAAGGATGCACTCAGCTATCATACCTTTGTGTAGGATCTACTATGAGAGACCACACCCGATCTTTCATGGGTACATTGCACACCCCTCTACCATCCGATTGGCTCCACATCTGCACCCCTCCACCATTGGTACCAGCAACAATGATCTCCCTGGTAGCATCAATGCTAACTAGGCTGCCGAAATTAGACTGCAGGGCTTGTATTGTTCTTCCACTTGCCTTGTCCCACACAATTGCTCGACCATCACTGGGATGCATAATAGTGAAACGAAATGTAATAATTATACAAGTTTTGGAACTCACTTTTTTTCCAGCAGTAATTCATGACGACTTCCTTTTCTCCATATACTATGGTTTCTTCTTGGCTGTGAAAGATCGCCTTCTGAAATTTTGACTCATAATTAACTACTAACATGAAAATGTACATGTGAGTCAGGGTCACAATCTTACGATAACACCAGAGGAGAGTTTCAGTAGTGATTTCTACTATATTAAAAAAATAAGTGGAATGCCTCTGGCTGTCTCGCCTGCATTACGCGATTCAATATAGCAGCAGTGCCGACTTTGAAAACAACTGTTGAATAATTATTCACAAAAAACATCATTCATATCATAATAAAATACGATGTTCATTGATCCTAAACGACCTTTGACCTTAATCATGTGACCTGAGACTCGTGCAAGATGACCAGCGATACTTGATTACCTGTAGGTCCAGGTTTCATGAACTAGATCCATAAACATTCAGTCATGACAGCAATTCAACAAATAGTTACCCCAACATGGATTGAGTTCATTGCCCTTATGACCTTCGACCTTGGTCAGGTGTCCTGAAACTTGGACAGGATGTTCAATGATACTTCATTACTCTTACATGTATGTCCAACTATCATGAACTAGATCCATAAACTTTCAAAGCTATGATGGAAATTGAACAAATACCTCCTACATGGCCAAAGTTCCTTGACCCTAAATGACCTTTGACCTTGGTCATGTGATGTGAAACTCAGGCAAGAGTTTATGTCCAAGTTTCATGAACTAGATCTATATACTTTTAAAGTTATGATGACATTTCCAAAACTTGACCTTGGTCAAGATTTCAATTTCAATTCCCCAAGCATGGTCAAGTTCATTGACCCTAAATGACCTTTGACCTGAAACTCAGGCACAATGTTCAGTAATACATAATTACCCTTTTTAATATTTCCAAGTTTCATGAACTAGGTCTAACAGCTTTGAAGTTATGATGACTTTGGTTAAGATTTCACAAGCAAACTGGTCTACACAGAACATTGGCTAAACCTATTTGGTCTAATTTGATCTATGCTACCCTTGGTCTAAAACCTATTAAATCTCATTGCCCTTTAGTCTGAAGGCTAGATGGTCTAATTTCTAGTTTGCCTACTTTTTATTTTTTACCTTGTCAAAATTTGGTTCATAAACAATTAATCTAACTATATAGACTGAGTGATTCTAGACCAAGTTCATATGAGATGAAATGGGCATAGCCTATTACTGATAATAAGACAAACTGGCGAATTGGCTAGATGACAATAAGGCCAAATGATTTCAAACTGGTCAAAGAAAACTAGAATTAGACCAAGTAGGAGGAGACCAAATAGAAAGTAGATAAAGCGATGAGTGCAGACTAATTAGCAAATGTGCCCACTTACCTTCCTCCACCGACAACATTATTCTCCTTAACCACAAATTTATTGACGTCTTGAGAATGGCCAGTGTACTTGATTTCTTTCTTGCTGCTTTGTAAGGAGCGCAATCTGCCTCCTGATTGTACCTTGTATCTGCTGATCTTATTCATATTACTAATGTAGAGATGATCAGTAGTCAGCTGTAACCATGGCAACAAGCTAGAGAGGGAGAGAGTAAGAAAGAAAGAGGAGGGGGAGGTGGGAAGGGAGAGAAAATTTTAAAAAACATCCAAATATGATCAATGTAAATGTAAATATACACATAGATGTAAAATGTTATGTAATTTAAGTGTAACTGTAAACATAAACAAATGTAAAATGTTAAACGTTATGCAATCTAAAAGCAAAGAAATTTGGGACACAATTTTACATCCTGGTTTATATTTAGTCATGTTACAATGAAACCCTTTACATTAAATCAATTGAGAAAAAAAATACAGGTATGGATAAGCCTTATGAACTCTTATTGCATATGCTTAAGGCAGGCAGTCATTTGAAGTGAAGGAGTTTTATATTGTATTGCCTATTGGAATAACATGTTTGACCAAATAGGTGTGTAATTATACACGCAAAATCATCCCTTGATTATGTGAATAAATGATGTGAGTAGACTCAGTTTTTTTAAAGTCAATATTCATTTCAGCAATAAGTTGACAGATTGCTGTACTCCACTGAAATAGAAGTGACATAACCTCTAGGAAAGGCTTTTTCTATAACATGAGTGTGACCCCATTATTTCAGACACCACTGAACCACCATTGCTGATACTCCACTTTCATATGAATCTTTGAACAGGCAGAATTTATATTTTGTGAATGGCCTTTGGTAATTAGGAGAGGAATCATCAGATTCCATATCACATTCTTGTTTGCTAGTTGCAGTTTTCATCATGCGAGAAATATGATAAACTTCATTTTCGGGAGATTTTAAAATGGGTAAGAAAAAAAATGTGATCTAGTGGATGTGTACTTTGATCAGGGATAATAAAATGTTATGGAAGGGACATACATTTGTTAGTTGAGGGAATAACAGTGTTATGTTCTTAAGAGCGAAGAGATCATCTTTGGCTGTACATCTATCGCAGCTACATGTAGATATTAAAACCGACGATATCCAGTAGCGCCGGCAGTGTAACCAATCATCTGGCTGCGGTGCCATTTTTTTTTTACATTTATAAGCCTTATAACGGAAATTACTTGAACATAATGAGTGATTCCTTACCAAAAGGCAAAAAACAGAATAACAATTCACTGTGGACAAAAGTAACAATGTGACAATGGGTATATCAGGTGGTGTTTGACAAACTAGGGTCACATAATGGAAATTTTAGGGAACCAAGACATAACACTTACCCAGTTTTAAATCTTATATAAATATGTTCCGTATGAAACCCTGTGCTCCAATTGTGTGCTATTCTGCACTGCTCCCTTAACGATAAACTTTCCCTATAAAAGATAGTGACAATACATTCACACATAAACAAAAGAATACAATCAATGATGTCATAGTAATAGTCAATTTTAATTGAATTACATGAAACATTCATTTTTTTTATTCAAATTATGCATCCGTACTCATGCAAAATTTGCTGTTTATAATGTTCAATTCTGCTTACAGCATTTACTCAAAACTTTAATGTTTTGGATATCAATATTGCAAATTTGAAAAAAAAAATGACTGTGAATGGTTACCAGTGAGACTCAATAGAAAAAAACCATGCAAAAATAATCTTGATTGGCCATTGTCATGTTACAATTTATTATCTTCAGTCAGATAAAGATGTGCATGAGAGAATCTTTCCTGGTATTTCTTGATAATTACTTGGTAAAAATTTATATCAAAATTAGTGTTTGCCACATTATTGACAAGTTTTCCTGAAAACACCTTCAAACGTTGTTGAATTAATGTTGGATTGGGAAAGAAGAACTTTAAAATAATCATGAGTCATTATCAAAATGCACTGATTTTGCTCTTGGCACAGAGGTTCTACTATGAACCAACAATGTTTGAAAGGGGATCACGTCCAATTCCAGACCATTTCCTTTAACGGTTCACGATTTATCAAAACAATACTGATTTATATAATATGCAAAATTCATACAGTGCTTTTAATTATCAAATGTTTCCAAGTACTGTATACAGTCCGACCTCTCTTATCCGGACACGTTGGGACCAGCACCAATCCGGATAAGGGATTTATCCGGATCTGGGAGACCCAATATTAAATACACGCAGCTGCCTCTCCAACGGCGGTACATGTAGCTACACGTAATCTACTGTAGTGGGCGTACAGACAGTATTCACTGCAGTGTCAGTGCAAATTATAGGCGGTATTTTTGCGAAAATGAAATCGATCGATGGCCAAAACTGTTGGATAATTTACCTGCTAAAATGATCGAGGTATACATCGAGCATACCTTGAAAGAAAGAGAATGACTCGATGAAACTAAGTTTTACAATTAGATCATCGCGGCGGGTATCGCAGCTTCGCAATGTCAGCCATTGTTATACTGAATGTAGGCTCAAACATGATAGATGGCGCTGTCCGTATTGAGGCCTAGCGTTGGCTATCGAGATATGTGTTGTATTTCCCGGGAAACAAAAAGAGAATGTGATGAAATGTTAGCGCTGCGCCCTGGGGGGCGTTTCATGAAAGGACTTGTCGGACGTTTTATCCGACAAGTCCCATTTTATCCGACAGTTACCATAGTAACAGTACCTCTCAGCCAATCAACATCAGAGAAAGATGTCAGATCTGACAACTTGTCGGATGAAAATGTTGATGAAACACTCCCCTGATTTACTGGAAAATTATCCTGCCTATTAAAGTTCGCTAAGTTCTTTCCGTGATTTGGGTGAGATATTTTCATGAAATTGAAAGATAATGTTGTTGTAGGTAGACTAAATTAGAAAATATATGTAATCAAAGTGAGTTTGTGTATATAGGATTGAGTTTAGATTGAAAATCTCATTTCCTCACGTACTAGATTGAATTGGAAAAAAAAAATCTTGGCAAGTGTGCATCCGGATAATAGAGAGATCCGGATAAGGGGAGACCGGATAAGAAAGGTCAGACTGTACATGTATTTCTACCCTGGCTTTAGCATGCCTAACCTGATCAGGGACCTGTTTTATAAAGAGTTGCAACTCTTCACCTAGGTCTAGTGAAGTTACCTGGTTGAAAGGAAATCCTTGAATGCTCGCTTGCATCAGATTTTGATTGGCTGCTGAGCCCTGTTGCCATGGTAGTTGCCATAATGGCAAAGTTACAACAGTTGCAACTCTTTATGAAATGGGCCCCTGGTGCAAGTGAGCATTCAAGGATTTCCTTTCAACCAGGTAACTTTACTAGACCTAGGTGAAGAGTGGCAAATGAAAATAAATGCCTTGCAAAAGGACCTACTTACTTTTGAACCTGTTATTAACTTACATATTTGTAATCAATTCTCGACCTGAAGAATTCTCAAAGTGTACATAGCTCTTTCCTAGTCTTCTCCAGATAAGAAGCCGACTGCAGACCTCCCTCATGCGTCTACAGGTCTCACACATTCGATTCAAGTCTCTGACTGGAAGATAGTCCAGTACTGCTATTATTAATTCCACTGGAAAATCCAAGAAGTTGGGCATGATCGCTTTCTGTGGGGCCAACTGTTCTCCATCCATATTCTGAAAGATATAAATAATATATAAAGATATAAATAATCTTTCTCTATACTACATGTATTATTTCCTATTTCCTTTATTCTTGCTACATCCCCCTCTTTTTCTCACCCTTTCACATGCTTACTCTTGCTATGCTTGCTCCTTTTTCCTGCTCCTCACCTGCCTGCCTGTTGATTAATTAAATCTGTTTCATTATATACATCTGCTCATTCAATATAACTTTGTTGTTATGTTATAGCATTTTTAAATATTTCTTTTGTGTAATTGGTTGAATAATGGTCACTGCATATATATATATCTATTTTCTCTTTTAAAATGTTATGTGTTTATTATTGTGAACTCACATTGTTAGTCTTTGGAATTTTTGAGGAGTATCTTTCAATATTAAAAACCAAACTGAATTGAATTGAATAATATGACATGAAACTATTCTACCACACATCACTTGCAGCAGCTTCATAAAACTTGACAAGTTACATGGAACCTGCATGGATCAACAAACTCAACAAACTTGTGTGTTCAATATCAATTTTCAAATTTAAACAGTAACATGAATCATGATTGAAAACGCTATTGCAAAACACAGTACACAAACACAATCAGCAGTGCACCGTTCAGTGTCAAAAATATAAAGCTGCTTATATGACGATAATCTTTAAAATTTCCCGCTTTCGTCAGCGTAACTTTATTGTGCAGTTTGACCCATCACAAGAAAGGTCAATTCTGACACATGCTTGTTTCACATGTAGGTTTCCACTGCAAGAGCAAATTTAAAAACGTTTCAAAACTCAATCGTGTTCAATGTCACATTCGCGATGCTGAAAATCTGAGCTGATGGCATTTCCATCACATCCATATCTTATTGGACCTTTAAATTTTCCTCCGAATCATGACTTGAAAGAGGTGTACTTTTACGACATTGACACGCCCTTTGTTTCTCATTATATCTGCGATTTGTAATAGCGTTTGCAATCATGATTTAAGTTGCTGTTTAAAGTATATTTGGAAACCGACATTGAACACAACCTAAGTTGAAGAGAAAACTGACCCTGCGCCAAGGTGTTGATTATGAATGCATTGTCGCTACATTGTACAGCGCGCGGTTATCCGTTTATCCGGCCTCTTGGCCGTGTTGTTAAATAAACCACACACTCCCACTCAATACTCCGTCTGGTAAATTATCTTTATTTCTATTTGTACTGGCGTGGTGGCAGCTTGTGGTCTGAACCTAAGGCCCTAAGGTGATCCTACCAACAGTCCGATAATTCTTACTCTAAACAAGGGGCCAGGCGCTCCGTTAGCCTAACGGTGATAGGTTTGAGTTCTTATGATTTTGAGTGTGTGTAGTCCCTTCAACGTATATTCATGTACAGTATGAATAGTTGCTCGACGATACATGTGGGCGTGTCCGCGGCCAAGGGCACCGCCTCGCGAGAAAGCGTGGCGGTTAACAGTAGAATGGAGCAATGCTCCAATCCTTGTAACTTAGTTATATCCCCATATTTTCATGCTATTGGTGGTTATGACTATAACTATGATGAGAAAGAAGTAGAAGTAGAGATTAGGAGTGCGTGTGAGGTGAATTTAATCAGCGAATCAATGGCAGAGATATTGGGATTGGAGATAGTGATTGATGAGATGATGATTGAAGAAGATTACATTGAAATAATACCTAAATATGTAAACAAGAATGGTATCATTGGCCTGACTTATTTCTCACTCTTCCGTAATGGCCTAGAATTACAATTTGATGGTTTGGTTGTTGAGGATGATGCCATGACAAATGCTGGAATTATTGCTGGTGCCCCATTTATGGAGGCAAACGACATCTCTGTTAGACCCGCTAGGCATCTGATCACATTCAGTGATGATTCTGTTTTTATCTATCATAGTAACTCAAGCGGTGTCGTGATCGACAAATCTTTGGTGTGCGAGAATGCTCGTGTAGATCTAGATCAGTCTACTCATGATGAGGTTGGTGGTGATGTTGATCCTATGCATGTGGCGTCTAGGCCAGACCCCATTGCTATAGTCCCAGGGAATAGTGAGCAAGAACTTGGTGTCTACTCGAATGAGAGTCAGCCGAATCTGAGTGTCGTGTCTAAGGTTGTCCACTCCTCCGAGTCTGAATGTTCCTCCACCTGTGTAGAGTCAAGTGGGATTAGTCAAAACCAACCGAACAGGAATCTCAGTGAAGTTGTTCACATTACTCCCCTAGTGCATGATGTCGTTGAGCATAGGCCTACATCCGATATTGTACCTGATACATCCGACAAGTTTCGTTTGCCTGTCTCGATGGCTCAGTCTCATCTGTCAGGTTCTAGTTTGACCGACCAAGAAGTGCAGCTGCCTGAGCTCGATGATTTGCACTCGCCTGTTTCGGCCTGCTCGTTACACAAACCCGATTCTATCGTTTCGCTGCTCACGTCTGATTCTCACGTTTCGCTGCGCTCGCCCGATTCGTTAGATGTTAAGTCATGCTTGCCTCATTCGATCGTTTCGCCGTGCTCGCATGATCCAGCAGCTGATCAGTCAAACTTAACCGATTTGGATCCACTCAACAAACAGCGCTCGTTCGTTTCGCTCGGTGACAATTTCGTGGTTGAGTTGGTGTCTAACATCTTGACATCTCCTCACTCACCTGGTCATTCACACACTACACCCCACAAACATGACACGTCACAAGCCTCGTACAATGATCCTTACATCAGTACACGGTACTTTCAGTCACATGACCAACCACACACGGATAGCCTGAGAAATCTTCCTCCGGCCATTGTTCGTACCATCGAGATGACTGATAACCACCCTTGTCGCTATCCACCAGATTCTGCAGAAGTCATCCCTATGAAAGTAACCTGCGATACAGCTCTTGACTCAGAGTTGCCAAATCATGTCGCCTTTGATTCCACCCCAATGAAGGTAGCCTGTTGCGCCGATGGACACGACTCTCCGTCACTAGCCCATGGTGCCCGTGACCGTGGTCCTTCAGTAGAGCAAAGAGCACTTGATCACCGTCCTCCATCTTTAGCCTGTGGTACCCATAATGACAATTCTTCATCAGTGACAGTAGCCCATGTTGCTCATGATCACAGCTCACCAGAGACAGTCACCCGTGGTGCCCATGGTCACAGTTCTTCAGTGACAGTAGCCCGTGATGCCTATGATCACGGTTCCTCAGAGACAGCCCTTGGTGCCCATGATCACGGTTCCTCAGAGACAGTAGGCCGTGGTGCCCATGATCACGGTTCCTCGGAGACAGTGGCCCGTGGTGCCCATGATCACGGTTCCTCAGAGACAGTAGCCCGTGGTGCCCATGATCACGGTTCACCTACCTCGAGAGCCCATGGTTCCCTTGACACTGACCTTCAGATGACAGCCAGCCTTACCGACCATCCTCAACTGACAGCCTGCGGTTTCCCTGACCCTCCAGGGCCCCAAGCTGATGACGGAATACATATGTTACCGGCCCCTACTCCATTTGCCATTCCTCAGCTCAGTAGTCCCACACCCATCCCTCCTGACATCCCTGAATGTTCTAGTAAGGTGCCTCTGCCCCTTTCTCACAAAGACAGTAGCCCGCCCATAATTCCCAATCTTTCCCAACCCGCAGGTTCCAGTCTCCATACGGCATCCCATATCTTTCAGTCAGGTATCACCCCCGATATCCCAGCAGCGGATGATGACTACCCGATCCAGCCTTGCCTGTTCACCACAGCCCATGACCACCCTCCAGAGTTTTCCCCTCTCGTACGTAAAGCCCAGGACTTTCACCTGCCCCATTGCTAGTCATCCCCTTGGACCCCCCATCTACCCCACATCATATGATTTGTGCTCATTAGGACTGGATTTTATATGTTGTATGTGTTGACTTTTTGCATGTACATTTTTCAGATTGTACTACATTAAACTGCTGTTTACCCCGATGTTGTGTATGTTTTTTCGTCAACCTGGCTTAATCGTGTTTGATTATATCCAATGTACTTTCTCATTTCTTTTTCCCTTTTTTAACGTGTATTTTGACACTGTAATTAGAGTTGACTGTTGATTAATGTTTCGGATTATTGCTGAGTTTAGGATGTGACTTTTTCTATGTTTGTTGATGTGTGAGTTAGTGTCTTTGATATTTGCTCTCTTGTTATTACATTGGAGGTAGAGAGTGTACTAAGTATTAATGTTTGAAGAGTTGACTGGACTGGAATGACTGAAATGCTTGTTTCATGAATGAGGGTAAGGTGCAAGAATGTACCATGATGCAGGTTGTGTCACGGTGTTCCTATGAAGTGAAGGTGGGATGAAGAGATAGAGTGAAGAGGTACAGTGTAAGGTGCGAGAATGTACCATGATGCAGTTTGTTATGTTATCCTACCAGTATGAAGTGAAGGTGTGATAAAGAGATAGGGTGAAGAGGTAGGGTGATGAAGAGATTACTACTTGATTGTTATTGGAATTGTAAATGACAGCTGATGCTTAATGATATGTAGCAGATTTATTGTATTGTTTGTACTGTTTACACCAGCCTACAATTTAATTATGGAGTAGTGTTTTGATAGTTTATTGACAAGTAATCATTGGTACAACTATAATCCTCATGTTTTGGTTTGCTATTTTGCCTCACATTAATGTTCAGATTACTTACTATAGACATTTGTTTATTGATGCATATCATATCCTTGTTTTATTTGGATTTAATATAGTCTTACTAAATAATTGTTTATCATCATACCTGTCATGTGTCTGTTATTGTTGTTTTATCATCAATTTGGTATAGGCATTATGAATAATTTGTATTCTCCTTTGCTAGTGGGATATTGTTTGTGTTTGATTTAACAGTGCATTTTATTATGTAAATATGTTTGTATGTCAATTGATAGGCAGGATTTATTTTGTATGCAGGCAATTTTATTATTTGAAAGTTTCTTGCTTTTCATGGATAAGAATTTGATTGGAGTTTAGTATAGCTTCATTTATCTTTTTAGAGTGTCATTGTATTTTATTGCTGTGTTTTATTATTTTAGCAGACTTGCCTGATTCACCCTTTTTGAATGGATATTAAGGAAATGATTTATATGTGTCTTTTAAAACTGCTTAATTATGTGGATTTGTAATGTGTATCTTTGGATGATTGCTGAAGTTTAATGGGATCTTTTTATATGCAAGTTATATGCAAGTAGTAATGATTTGTATGTTGAAAAGCATTTGATTGGTTTTTAGTTTGTAGATGATTTAAAGTGTTGAAAGGCAATTTAATATTTTATGCTGTAAGGAGAAAGTAAAACAAATGAGATCTGCTTAACAATTTTAGATATGTTAATGGATTAGTTGGTGATACATAGAATTGTGTTATGTTAGATTTAGTAGAGTTCTTGTTACTATTGGTTGGATAGTTTAGATATTGAGGGAGAAGAAAATATGAAGGAAAAATGAGTCACGCCAAGGTGTTGATTATGAATGCATTGTCGCTACATTGTACAGCGCGCGGTTATCCGTTTATCCGGCCTCTTGGCCGTGTTGTTAAATAAACCACACACTCCCACTCAATACTCCGTCTGGTAAATTATCTTTATTTCTATTTATACTGGCGCTGATAGAATGACAGGCATGCTCCAAACTTTAATAGAAAATAGTGTACAGTACTTACATTTAAAGTTTCTGTTAAGTAACGTACACAAAATTTTGGTTTACTACCTAATGTATAGCCGCTAACCCAAAGAGAACAAGAATCAAGATTGTGGACCGAGTCAGTAAACATGGGAAAACCTATATCACCTTTGTTATCCCCCCACTTTATATTCATACTTTATTTCATATACTTATTAATGATGTGGGAGGAAATTCAATAAACTAAAGATTAAACTAAAATCCAACATCATCCCTAATTTTTCACATAATCTGAAATGTGACGAAATACTTTATTTCATACACTTATTAATGATGTGGGTGGAAATTCAATAAACTAAAGATTAAACTAAAATCCAACATCATCCCTAATTTTTCACATAATCTGAAATGTGACGAAAATTCTAAAATCAATTCTGTACTCCATGATTTTAAAAGAAAACCTATCTATTTCAGTTTTCAACTTCTTTAGTAAAGCTACAGCTGAGCGTAGGAAGGTGCCGGCCGATCAGCCGGCGCAACTGTACGCTCAGCTGTAGCTGACAGCGATCAAACAATCAAAGAAGAACCTGGCTGATCCTGATCTGTTTGTCAACAAACTGGGGAATTTATCATAATAATAATTACTTATAATGAAGTTTAAAATTTCATTATTTGTTAAATAATATTTTTTTCTATAAATTGTTCTTAAAAACGGCATTTTGTAACATCGCTTATCGAAATTAACAGTATTAAACTAATTATTCATAATTACGTAATAAATTTTAGTATTTGTGAAATAATAATTTTTTTCAATAAATTATTCGTCAGAACGGCATTGCTAGCCGGAAGTACGTCATACATAAACAGTTCAAGGGTCGACGCTATTGTATTTCCGTTGTTTACATGTGGATTGAGGGGTCTACGCGGCATCAGTTAGGTAAGAAACCTTTATTTTCTACATTTTTATTTAATAATTTTTAAAACCTTCCTACGCATTAGGCGTAGGAAGGTGTGAAAATCAATAAAATTCCTAAACTTCACGTGATTTTGGTTTCAAAAGATGGATTTCCTAGGGAAATCTATCTTTGTTTTGGTCCTTCTCTTCTGCGACTATGGGAAGAGTGTCAAGACATCAATGATGAAGAAGTATATTTCATTATTTTAAAAGTCATCATCATTGCGTCCTCAAGACTAGGACTCAATGGCCATATGTTTATGTATTAAGTTCGGATAAAACAGGGAAGTGCAGTTGCGCGACAGCCGAAGTCACTCACTGTTTTTTCCCCGTTTTGGTGTATTTCAGGTCAAAACAGAATAATAATCTTTATTTTGGTAGTTCTGGCAGCCGTCTGTTTCGAGGAGTTTTTAAACATTTTTTATTTTTTAGATTTCTCCTCTTTGTACACAGACAGCTCGCTATCGTGCAGCCACCATTAGGGGACTTACAATGCAAAATCCCCCCGTCGGGGCTCTTCAATTTTTGGCTTTAATGAATCAAACTTTTGAAAATTAACACGACTGAAATGCAAATTAATATTCCCTCTTGGCATTAATTGCCAAAAAGCAGGGGAAAATCAAGTTAAAAGGAACAAAAACAGTGACTTACCTCGGCTGTCTCGCAACTTCACTTCCCTGTTTTATCCGAACGTAATACATAAACATATCGAGCTAGAACTTCGGTCTCTGTATTTGGTGAGTGGAGCCAACGGAGTTCAGCGGAACAACCAACATAACAGAGACTGAAGCTTTTGGTCTAATGAAGGTGTAGACCCTATACTATAGCCTATAGTATACTCGTATAGATAAATACAATGGAACAAATTTATGTGATTTGTAATTGTAGGTTTAAAGGGGAATCCAACCCAAATAAAAACTTGTTTTTATAAGAAAAAGAAAAATCAGACAAGTTGATAGGTGAAAGTTTGAACAATATTGGACAAACGACAAAAAAGTTATGAATTTTTAAAAGTTGTAAATATTGGTAATCACTATACTCATGGAGACTTCAAATTGGCCGCATATGGGATTCATAGTGATGTAAGGCAAGGACTACTCTTCCATGTACTCCAATAGTACATATTATGGCTAAAATGTAATTTTTCCCAAAAGTTTTATTTCAAATTATATTTCCTTTCATGAGGACATTAAACTATATTCTACCTGGGTTATATTTAGATTACTGCCCCAGGGGAATGGGTACTTAGGAGAAAACCACAAATCCCTGATAATAAAGTACATGGCCTATGGGAAAGTTGTCCTTGCCCCTTGTCATAATTTACTTACCCAGTTGCCAATTTGAAATCTACATACTATTAATGATCTTAATTTTAAAGCAGCTATAACTTTCTTATCGCTTGTCCGATTTCTTTCAAACTTTCACCATTTTGTTTAATTTATTTTTCTCCTTCCCAACACACCATTTTTTGGCCAAGGCTGGATTCCCCTTTAAAGATGGATTTCCTAGGGAAATCCATCTGTGTTTATAATATGTCCAGCTTAGGCATGTATGGGGAGGGTTGCAAGGCTTCGTGATGAAAAAGTATATATGTCAAAATATTTAAAAACACCATCAGAGAGTCTAACGTAACGAGTCCGGATGATCAATTTTAATTTAGAAAGTCATACAAGTAAGTTTCATCAATTTTTAGTACAAAATGTTAGGAAATAATATAGAGAACAAAATAGAAGATGATTACAACTATTGAATTCATATTTTTAGTGTAATCTAAAGACAAAAAAGAAGGCTTCAAGAATATAAAGTGTCCGGACACCCGACCCCCCATCTAGACAGCTGGAGCCGTCTGTTTCGAGGAGTTTTTTAACATGTTTTTATTTTTTTTATTTCTCCTCATACACAGACGGCTCGCTATCGTGCAGCCACCATTACGGGACTTACAATGCAAAATCCCCCAGTCGGGGCTCTTCAATTTTTGGCTTTAATGAATCAAACTTTTAAAAATTAACACGACTGAAATGCAAATTAATATTCCCTCTTGGCATTAATTGCCAAAAAGCGGGGGAAAATCAAGTTAAAAGGAACAAAAACAGTGACTTACCTCGGCTGTCTCGCAACTTCACTTCCCTGTTTTATCCGAACGTAATACATAAACATATAGCCATTGAGTCCCTGTACAGATCGAGCTAGAACTTCGGTCTCTGTATTTGGTGAGTGGAGCCAACGGAGTTCAGCGGAACAACCAACATAACAGAGACCGAAGCTTTTGGTCTAATGAAGGTGTAGACCATACTCGTATACGGTATAGATAAATACAATGGAACAAATTTATGTGATTTGTAGGTTTAAAGATGGATTTCCTAGGGAAATCCATCTGTGTTTATATGTCCAGCTTAGGCATGAATGGGGAGGGTTGCAAGGCTTCGTGATGAAAAAGTATATATGTCAAAATATTAAAAAACACCATCAGACTCAGTCAGAGACAGAGAGTCTAACGTAACGAGTCCGGATGATCAATTTTAATTTAGAATTAGAAAGTCATACAAGTGAAGTTTCATCAATTTTTAGTACAAAATGTTAGGAAATAATATAAAGAACAAAATAGAAGATGATTACAACTATTGAATTCATATTTTTAGTGTAATCTAAAGACAAAAAAGAAGGCTTCAAAAATATAAAGTGTCCGGACACCCGACCCCCCATCCTACTTCTACTAGGCCGACCGGCACGGGGCATGATCATGATGATTGACGCTTCGATCGTTGCCGTATCCTACTCCTAGGATTCCTAATCCTGCACTGCTGCGTGCTGGACGTCCGAATCAACGATTTTACACTTTTCTTATTCTATTTCTATTTTCTCTTTCATCCAAGAAATTATCTTCTGAAACTTGTACTTACATTCACGAAGTATTTTCTGGTGGAACTTGTAACTTAAAATGTTAAATGGATTCTCAATCCTGATCCAGCCGTGTTGCGAATGAGATCGCTGTATTACGCAATTATGAATGACGTCATATACCGGTATCTACCGGTAGCTAGTAGGGGAAGGCGGGGTAAGTTGTGACACTTTTTGCATTTTGCATGTTAGAATTGATATGACCAATAATATTGTAGTCATAAGTACCTTGCCTTTAAATTTGATTCTTGGGAAATATTTTTCACCTATATATAACTTTCTACCCCCACATTTAAAGTCAATGTGACCTTTGAAAAAAAACCGATGTCAAATGGCTCAACTTACCCCATATATGGGGTAAGTTGTGCCCCCCTCTGGGGTAAGTTGAGCCACAAAAACTATGTACAAAATCTATGCGGGAAGAACCAGCATGTCATTTTTTTTTTACTTGCTAATTCGCTGTAAATACTAACATCCTCTATAAGTAAAAGAACTGTCATGTGAATTTGCTCCTTTCTGCCTGCATATCAATGGCTTTTTAAGGTTTGTTTGTTTTTCTTATTGTACATTACCATAAGAATTACCATGGCTCAACTTGCCCCATGTTGTTTGGCACAACTTACCCCATTCCGAACTTAATGCAATATTTTCACATCCACACATTTTCTATGCATCTATCTTGTAAAAGACCATGACAAGAATGAGAATTCATATACCTGGACTAACAATATTGTTCTTATTTCTTTATTATATTTAAAGACGTGTGTGTGTAAAAAGCAATGATCTATTTCACACCCTTTTTTACTTTTTTGGCTGAAATTTGTATTTTTCCCTCTAAAAAAGTACTTTTTGTTTTAAAGTTGAAAACAATGTGGTGGGGTTAAGGGTTATGTAATGGGTCATCAATACATGACACCATGCACCATAATGTCTGACTCATTCATTATTGGCCTGGGGGTGGTGGCTCAACTTGCCCCTATGCTCAACTTACCCCGCCTTCCCCTACTTGTCTGAGATGCCAATTCTCGATTCATACACTTTCAGAATCGACTGGACTAGTGGCAATGAAATGAATGCCGCCGTGACGTGACCCAGTGCCCCTGCCGTGCCCCTGTCCCCCTACCTATTTACCTCTGGAGTACAGGGGGCCGAGGGGCCCGCCCCCCCCCCCCCTATTGGCGGAGCAAAAAAGGGGCGGAAAGAAAAAAAAGAAAAAGAAAGGAAAGGGGGGGAAAAGAGGGGGAAAAGAGGAGGGAGACAAGTGAATGTAATAAGGTGAGGGGAATTAGACTTGGGGAGTCATATCAATATATAAAATTTTCGCTCGCGCTTCGCGCTAGCATTGCATGATAGATACCTATCTTGCTCAATAGGCTGACATGGATCGAGCTTAAAATATCAAGTTTTGTATAGTCAAGATATATTTCAGCTCGGACATCGAGCTTTCTTTATTTTGTTTGATATACAAATTGATTTTGAAGAAGTGCTCGGTAAAATATCCGTTTTATTGTCTGAGTATCAAAAATTTTCATGCAGCTCGCGCTGCGCGCGCTCGTATTATCTAATTTGTCAATGACCTATATTCCATGAATGAGTTCTCAATCAATATTCAACTAGCCCTGCGCGCACGCATCTGATTGGTGCTGAGTTGAGCAATGCATACCTTAATAAAGTAATTCTTAAAAAAAAATTATTAAAAAAAGTACTTAAAAGTCCCATTTTCATGACAGTTTATCAAAAATCTCGGCTCGCGATTTGCGCTCGCATATATATGTTTAAGATATATTAACCCATGTATCTTATTCATAATTGCGAAATTGCTTAAAATGTCAAATTTTCAGGCATTAATATCAACAAATTTCGCGCTCTCATTAGGCTTATTAGATTAATAGATAAGATGATTATTAACAATTTCATGAATTCCTAACAATTAAATTGTCCCTTTTTCAGAAAGGATTATCGACAAGTTTTATCTCGTGCTTAGGAAGAGGAATAGGAAGATAATATTAATTTTCATGTCCTTAGAATGCCCCGGTCCCAGGTCAAAATAATAACAGTAAAAATATCAGCTCGCGCTTCGCGCTCGCATCATTTATTAAGTGCGATCCATATCCACTTCGTGATTTTGCTACACAGTGCTTGAATAAGTCCTTGAATTAACCCTTTTTCAGATCGGAATATCAAATATTTTCAGTTCGCGCTTTCCGCATATTATTGATTTTCATGAATGTATTCTAGGTCTAAATTTAAAACACGCACGCATTGAGATATGCAATTTTCTTTATTTCAAACATGCTTAAATTATCAAGTTTCAGATCAGGGGAGCGTTTCATCAATATTTTCATCCGACAAGTTGTCAGATCTGACATCTTTCCATGATTTTGATTGGCAGAGAGGCACTGTTCCTATGGTAACTGTCGGATAAAATGGGACTTGTCGGATAAAACGTCCGACAAGTCCTTTCATGAAACGCTCCCCAGAATATCAAAAGTTTTTTGCTCGCGCTTCGCGCTCGCATTATTAATGTAGGAAGATACCCAATTATCCCGGGAATTACTTCTTTTCATGATTTGCAAAACATGAATAGAGTGTCCCGTTTTGGGGTCTAATTTTTTTTTTCCGCTCGCGCTTCGTGCTCGCATTGTTTAGTTATATACCTATCCCGTTGTTGATTACAAAAAGTGCTTAGAATATTAGGTCGGAATGTCAAAAATTTTCAGCTCGCGCCGTTGCGCTCGCCTTATTTGATTGTTGAAATATGTATCGTCGTCATGGCTAACAAACGGTCCTTTAGAAATTCGATCAGGCCAGAACGCAGTGGCGTAACTACGGGGGGCATGGGGGACACGTGCCCCCCCCCCCCCAATCGGCTGGCCAAAAAAAAAAACGGGAGAAAAGGGTGAAAAAGAGGGAGAAGAAAGAAACGTAGTGGGAAAGACGATATTATTGCACATTACAATGTTATATCATATTGTATATGTTATGTTATATTACATAAGAAATATTTTTGTTTTAACTTTATGAAACATAATTTGCTCAGGGCCTATTTGTTCATTATTCCTGGTACTCGCATTGTCTGTTTAACGAGAATTATAATCATGTTGTACTAAAACGTCTTGTTTTCAAGTCAATATGCACCAAATATATTTCATCGCACTTCGGGTTATTATTGTTTTATGTATATAGTGACATACGCTTCTTTTTCATGACTACTTAAAGTGATTGCCCCATTTTAAGGTCTGAATGTAAAATGTTTCCTGTCCGTGCTTACGTTCGAATTAGTGAATTGATGAGATGTCTGCTCTTCATGAATTCTTAAAATCAGTCCTTAAAATGTCTCTTTTTCTTCGCGCTCGCATCATTTGGTTAGTGAAATACGTATGGTCTAAGTAGATTCCTACAAACAAGCCTTAGAAGCCCCTCTTCAGATCTGAATTTCCTATATTTTCAGCTCCCACTTTGCGCTAGTGAGATGCGTATGATAATCATGATTACTATGACTAAAAAAGCTCTTCATGTGTTTGGATGTGATTCTATAACAAAATCAGCAACCGCTTGGCACTCGCGTTAGATGACTATGCTGAGATATGTATACTCTTAATGGATTCAAAAAAAGAAATAGTCCTTAAAATGTCCTTGTTTGGGGTCAATATATACAAAATTTTCAGCTCGCTCTTCGCGCTCGCATTATTTTGTTAATACGCATGATCTTCGTAAATTCCTACAAACAAGCCTTAAAATGTTTTTCTTCAGGTCTGAATTTCTTAAATTTTCAGCTCGCGTTTCGCGCTCGCAATATTTGATTAGTGAGATGCGTATTTTAATCATGATTACAATGACTACAAAAAGTGTTTCATGTTTTCTAGCAAAATCAGCAAGCGCTTGGCACTCAAAATATTAGATGAGTATGGGGGGAGATATGTATTCTCTTGTTTAATTCCTAAAAATAGTTCTTAAACCGTCTCTGTTTGGGGTCAATATAAATACAAAAATTTCAGCTCGCGCTTCGCGCTCGCATTGTTTGTTTAGCGAAACAGATACGTATCTTTATTTTTGAAAAATTGCTTATTATATTCCCTTCTTATGTCTGAATATCAAAAATTTTCAGCTCGCGTTTCGCACTCGCATCATTTGATCAGTGAGATACATTACATATTCGTATAATGGCACAGTCCTTAAAATCTCTCTATAAGGTCAATAGGCCTATACCAGGCAATTGAGCGCGCTTTGCGAGCTCACTGAGTGACTCAAATTTTTTTCTGGTGCTCCCCCCCCCCCAATGCCGTGACCCAAAGTACGCCACTGGCCCAGTGGCGTAACTACGGGGGGGGGGGCATGGGGGCACGTTCCCCCCCCCCCAATCGGCTGACCAAAAAAAAAAAAAAAAAACCGGGGAAAAGGAGAAAAAAGAGGGAGAAAGGAAGAGAAACGTAGTGGGAAAGAAGAAATTATCATTCATTATAATGTTATATTATATTATAATTATGTTATGTTATATTACATAAGAAACATTTTTATCATAACTTTATGAAACATAATTTGCTCAGGGCCTATATCTTCATTGTTCCTGGTGCTCGCATTGTCTGTTTAACGAGATATATAATCCTGTTGTACTAAAACCTCCCGTTTTCAAGTCATATACACCAAATATATTTCCTCGCACTTCGAGTTATTATTGTTTTATGTAGTGACATAGGCCCCCTATGCTTCTTTTTCATGACTACTTAAACTGATTGCCCCATGTTAAGGTCCTAATATTTACTTTTCGTGATTACGTTCGCATTAGTGGATTGGTGAGATATGTCTGCTCTCCATAAATTCCTAAAATCAGTCCTTAAACTGTCCCTTTTTCTGAATATCAAAAATTTTCAGCTCGCGCTTCGCGCTCGCATTATTTGATCAGTGAGATACATATTCGTTTAATGGCATTATCCTTAGAATGTCTCTATTAGGTCAGTATACCTGGCAACTGAGCGCGCGAAGCGCGCTCACTAATTGACTCAAAATTATTGCTGGTGCCCAATGCCTTGACCCACGGTACGCCACTGGTAATATAGGAGTACGTCAAGGAGAAAATTTGTCACTTTTACTATTTGTTATGTTCATAAACGATTTTAAAGAATTTATCAGTGAATGATGATGGTTTTGATGTTTTACCAGATAAGCTTAATTCATTATTAAAAGATCATGGAATTGATGTGTACATGAAGTTGTTTATAGATTACTTTATGCAGATAATACCATTGTCCTTGCCAAATCTGAACAAGAACTTCAATGTGCGCTCAATGCAGTATCAGATTATGGTACATGTATTTAAATGTGAATATAGACAAGACGAAAATTGTTATATTTTCCCGTGGAAAAGTGATAAAAACGGGTTATTTTACATTTTATAATCAGGCTCTTGAAGTAGTATATAATGACTATCTTGGAAATACCTTCAATTATAATAATTCATTTCGGAAAGCTCAAGCTAAACAACTGAATCAAGCAAGAAGAGCAATGTATAGCATGTTGAATAATTATATAAGATTTATCATCTTAATTTACCAGTGGATATCCAAATTGAATTTTGATCAAGTTGTTTTACCCATACTCTTATATATGGGTCAGAGATATGGGGTTTTGACGTGATTAGAGATCTAGAAGTAGGCCTATTTCACATGAAATTTTGCAAGCAGATTCTTAAAGTTAATAAATCAACGGCAAACTGCATTAGGCGAACTTGGAAGATTCAAATTAAAGAAATATATTGAAAATAGAATGATAAACTTCTGGTATATGGATTAGCTCACGATATAGTAAAACAAAATGGTTTATGAGATAGTAAAAATACTTTCTGATCAAGGTATATATCAGACAAGTTGGTTAACGATGATAAAGCAAACTCTTGATAGATTGGGCATGACGAATTTATATGACATTTCTGATTCCTCGAGCAGAAATTGGATAAAACAAGCTGTAGATCTACGAATAAAGGATGCACATGCAGTTGCAAAATTGGTTTACGTTCATAAACGAAACCTCTCAGTGTGTTAACTACAGAATTTTCAAAGAAAATCTTCGTCTATAGAAAGTTACCTCATCAATATGAATTAAAAAAGATAAAATCACTTTTTGTAGATTCCGCTGCAGAAATCATCGGTTTTCTATGGGCTATTGTTTCAGGAAGATATGAAAATCGTCAAAGAAACATGAGGCTTTGTACATTATGCAACCTTCAATCTATTCATTTGTCCTTCTTTTGCTAAAGACAGAAAGTTTCATCTTAAAAGATATTACACTGAAAGACCGAATACACTCAAAATGAATCAGCTATTTAATTGTGAAAAACCAGACATCCGTTCTAACCTTGTTAAATTTTGCAAGAAAATTATGCTTCGTTTCTAAATAAGTTATGCTCGAAATTCAATATTTTGCTGAGCTTTTATTTGAATAGTGGTATAACAGCCAATGATATGCTGATGCCATTACTTGCCTTCTGTTAGACATAATAATGTATAGGGGAAGGCGGGGTAAGTTGAGCAACCAGCCCCAGGCCAATAATGAATGAGTCAGACATTATGGTGCATGGTGTCATGTATTAATGACCCATTACATAACCCTTAACCCCACCACATTGTTTTCAACTTTGATACAAAAAGTACTTTTTTAGAGGGAAACATACAAATTTCAGCCAAAAAAGTAAACAAGGGTGTGAAATACATAAGTGCTTTTTACCCACACACGTCTTTAAATATCATAAAGAAATAACAATATTGTTAGTCCAGGTATATGAATTCTCATTCTTGTCATAGTCTTTTACATGATGGATGCATAAGAAATGTGTGGATATAAAAATATCGCATGAAGTTATATGTAGGACTGGGGTATAAGTTTCGCGAGCCAGCCAACATGGGGCAAGTTCAGCCATGGTAATTCTTATGGTAATGTATAACAAAAAACAAACAATATTCAGGCAGAAAGGAGCAAAACCACACGACAGTTCTTTTACTTATAACAAAAAAAAAACAATCTTTTAAAAGCCATTGATATTCAGGCAGAAAGGAGCAAAACCACACGACAGTTCTTTTACTTTTAGAGGATGTTAGTATTTATAGAGAATTAGCAAGTGAAAAGACTTTAAATAAAAAATTGGCATGCTGGTTCTTCCCGTATACATTAATTTTTGTACATGTTTTTGTGGCTCAAATTACCCCAGAAGGTGGCACAACTTACCCCACAGATCATCGGGCAAGTTGAGCCATTTGACATCGCTTTTTTCAAAGGTCACAGTGACTTTCAGTGTGGGGGGGAAAAAGTTATATATAGGTGAAAAATATTTCCCAAGAATCAAATTTAAAAGCAAGGTACTTATTTCTACAATATTATTATTCATATCAATTCTAACATGCAAAATGCAAAAAGTGTCACAACTTACCCCGCCTTCCCCTATATAACAGCGAGGAGGCGCGATAGCTCAGTCGGTAGAGCGGGGGATTCGTATTCCGGTGAGGCGGGTCCGATTCCCACTTGGTGCGCTAACTAGTGCCCTTTGGTAAGGCATTAATCATCAGTAATCAGTACCAGGTCCTTCGGAGAGGACCTTAAGCCGTCGGTCCTCTGGTTGCTTGCTTACAAGCATTCACGCTTTCTTAGCAATCAGGTAAAAAAAAAAAACACCAATCAATCAATATATATGTTAATTGTAAGTTTAAAAGCTGGGTTTTTTTAAGCTTCAGGGCATTAATCCATTATTTCAACTGTAGGCCTAATTTTCAAATTTTCTAAAACTTTGCTACGCTCGAAATTTAATATTTTGAGCTTTTCAATAATAGCCAACGATATGATGATGTCTTTTTTACATACATTTTTCTTTTTTTTTAAATCATGTGTCAATTCTGATTAGATTTTTGAAGCTTCAGGGAATACTATTTCAACCGTAATTATCAAATAATTCTTAATGCTAAAATGGGTATTTTTTAACTTTCATAAAATATACTCTATTTGTAAGATTACTTGATAAAATAGTATTGATGATTTTGTACATTTTGTTTTGTATGATTGTTTTCTCCAATACAAACTCTATGGGTGACATGGGAATAAATGTCATTGTCATTGTTTAGCTTTAGAGAAGTAAAAAGGGGAGCGTTTCATCAACATTTCTGTCCGACAAGTTGTCAGATCTGACAACTTTCCTCGATTTTGATTGGCTGACAAGCACTGTTACTATGGTAACTGTCGGATAAAACAGGACATGTCGGAACGATAAAACGTCTTACAAGTGCTTTCTAATTGAAACGCTACCCGGGAGTGAACTGGGGAGCGTTTCATGAAAGGACTTGTCAGACGTTTTATCCGACATGTCCTGTTTTATCCGACAGTTACCATAGTCAGTGGCGTAACAGGCGGGGGGGCAGGGGGGGGGGCAAACTGCCCCCCTGGCGGATTTCACCGGGAAAATTAAAAAAAAACGGGAAAAAAAGAAAAGGGAGTGAGAAAGAAAGGGAAAGGAAAGGGGAAAGGAGAAGGGGAAAAAGAAAAGAAAACGAAGCGAAAAAAAATAATGGAAAAGGAAGGAAAGCGGGAAAAGGAACGAAAAAGAACATTTGAGAAAGAACAAATAATTCCGAAATAGGCCTATGTAATGCAATTGCATGATGGGAAATAAATTAAAAGATGACAAAATGGCAAACAATAGCGGGAAATGAAGGTAAAATGGAATTTGTCAAAAACTAAATTGGAAAACAAAGAAAAGGGACAAGAAAAAAAATAACACGACCGGGCTGCCGAGGATTGAAAATAAAGAGCGGGAAGAAAGATGGACTGCATACAAAATTGTGCTATAAGCTTGCTAAATTTTATGC
This sequence comes from Lytechinus pictus, assembly GCF_037042905.1. NCBI lineage: Eukaryota > Metazoa > Echinodermata > Echinoidea > Temnopleuroida > Toxopneustidae > Lytechinus > Lytechinus pictus. The sequence continues at coordinate 31,604,045 of NC_087256.1, read as the reverse complement.
AAATAAGGCTTTGCCCCAGACCCCACGCTGTAGGGGTTCTTCATCTATAATTTTCAAATGGCTCTATAACGCCCCCTGTAGGGACCCTTCATACATTAAGCTTTACGTTTAATCACTGGCGTACAGGCGCGGGGGGGGGGGGGGGGTCTTGGTTCCACACCCAAGAGGAAATAAAAGAAATTATAGGAGACAACGTATAATGAAATAAATGGAAACAATGAAATGTGTTATTCACTGAATATAATGGAAAAATCTATCACAGAATTCAATTTCATCAGGCATTTTTTTTCCAGCTCGCTTTGATCGCTGGCGACTTTTTACAATTTTTCCACATTGCTTTGTTTTGCCCCCTCAAAATATTTGGTTCAACTGGGTTAAAGAAGAGTGTTGTCTAAAAGCTATATTCTGTATATACCCGCGATTTGATTTAAAATAGCGGCAATCTGCGAGGTTTGAATGGCTGTGATATCAAAAAGTTCCGGGTTCCGCCCCGGACCCCAATCGCATAGCACTGCCGTACAGGGTTGGGCCATGGTCCCCAAAACTTCTACAACCAAGAAAAAAAGGAGGAAAGAAAAGCAAAGGTAAAGTGTAGGATATGATTTTATTTACTGAACATAAACTTAAAAAATATCTCAAAGTTAGATTCTCATGAAAAGGGGATTTTTTTTTTGTTCGTTTCGCTCGCTCGGAACTTATATTAAGCAGCTTTTTAGCACATGCGCTATACTGCGCCCCTCGTTTTTTTTTTTACTCTTTCACATGCACTATTGCCGCAAATAATCCTGTTCACAGTGGCGTACAGACCACAAAAAATGAATGGAAAGAGCGAAGAGTGATATATTATTCTCTGGATATCACGTCAAAATCTAACACAAAATTGGATTTTCGTATTAAAAATGTCAAAATTTTTGCTCGCTCGCTTCGCTCGCTCGGAACTCTTTTTTTAAAAGATAAAATCTGCCTGATACGCAATATCTGACCCTCTCAAAATCGTCGCCTTATTACACCATTACGCCTGTTCATATCATGATATGACAGGGAATTTTTTTGGCTCTTGCCCCCCCTGGCCACCGACCCCTGTTACGCCGCTGACCATAGTAACAGTGCTTCTTAGCCAATCAACATCAAGGAAAGATGTCAGGGCCCCGTTGTACGAAGAGTTACGATTGATCCGATCAATCGCAACTATGGAAAGCCAGCCTAGTCAACATTTGAAAGGCATGTTTGTTAAAAAAAAATTCTAGATATGAATGCATATCCATAAATTCATTGATTTCTTGACAATTTGGGGTGTTCTCCTTTGATTACAAAGGATATTTTGCAAATTTCCTGTAGAAAACATTATGACACTGATGGATTTCCATAGAGTTACGATTGATCGGATCAATCGTAACTCTTTGTACAACGGGGCCCAGATCTGACAACTTGTCGGATGAAAATGTTGATGAAACACTCCCAAACTTGCATGTTTGGGGTCATTAATATCTAGGTCGTCTGAATTTCCTTTGTTATGCGTCGCGTAACCTGTCTAGAATAAGCTTGTTTGTATGCGTACTAATATGGCGTAACAATGCATTTGGGCGCAATTAAGCGCATTTCATTGTTGCCATCATATTTTGCATTGTTGCGCTTAAGTTTTACGCGCTCAAGCCTTTAATTCACCACAAATTAAGTTTGTTTTAATTTCGCTTTGCATGCTTTTTTGATACGGTAGATCTACAAAAGCTAAATTTTTCTGTTTCAGTTCATTTAGTTAACTAAATTTAAATTTTCTTGTTAAAATGAATCTCGTTTCACTTTCGAGTAATGAATCACTGAAGTCAAACATTTTGAGGAGGGTCATGGAGGAAGAAAAGCAGACGACGTCATCGGAAGCCGCAAAAAAAGACAAATTCAAAATTAATGCACGTGAACGAAGATTTCCCATCACGAGACAGACTTCAACTTCACGTTCTTTTGGCTTGAGATTAACTTATAAATCTCAAGTGAAAGAATCAGAGGAATCGAATTCAAAGAGACTGAAGAGTAATATGGAGAACAGAGGCAAATCCAGAGTTTGCAAAGGATCACACAAACCACTTGGCCTGATTGGGTAAGTATGGTAGGGGGTCCTAAAGCTGCGCGGGTCCTAAAGCTACGCACCACTCATCGCGCATGCAGTTTTTATGGCAAATGCGCACTCTGTGTGTGGAACTGTGTGACTGCAGAGTGACGAACGATTCCTATTCAATTTTTTCAAGAGGCTGCAGTAAATCTCTAAATGCAGAGAAAACCAACAACTGTTTGGAATTTTGGAGTTATATTCGCTTAAATTTCATTTTATGCTATAATAATATGAATATATTTTAGAAATTGAGGCACGGGATATACTATTTTTTTGCATGATAAATCGAGTGCGTAGCTTTAGGACCCCTTCTATATCGGGTGGCGAAATCAAGAGGTGTTCGGAAAACACGGCGGGATTTTCGTATAAGTGAGTTTTGCGATATTTTCTTCTTGGTTAATGATCTTTAGAATGTTTGCCACAAATTAGTGAAAGATATTTGTTGAAATATTAAAATTGGGATAGTTTTTATTGTTTGAAAACAAAGTGCGTAGCTTTAGGTCCCCCCATCATACTAAGAGGGGCGAACCGGGGGAGCGTTTCATCAACATTTTCGTCCGGTACGGTACCGGGTAGGATGGGGGTCGGGTGTCCGGACACTTTATATTTTTGAAGCCTTCTTTTTTGTCTTTGGATTACACTAAAAATATGAATTCAATGGAAGTAATCATCTTCTATTTTGTTCTCTATAATATTTCCTAACATTTTGTACTAAAAATTGATGAAACTTCGCTTGTAAATTTTTCCAAATGACTTTCTAAAATTGATCGTCCGGACACACAACAACTGGGTACCGGTACCGGTACCCGGTACGTACCGGGAATAGGCTATACGGTATGATGGTGGGCCCCAAGTCTGCGCACCTAACAATTTGAGATAAGATTTAACATGAATCTCTTCTTATTTCACAAAATTTTTCAGTTAATAATGTTCCTTATATTATTAAGAGTAGGAAAGTGTACCAAATTTCTCATTAAAAAATGAAAGAAAATATAGGCCTAGGATTTTCTGGAAAAAACCTCGGGCAGTCATTTTCAGATTGAAAAAATAAATGGTACCCCATGTCTGCGCACTCATTCACTTTGCACACGATTCGGGGATTTTGATGAGAAAGGCTGCATTTTGAGGCCGTCACATGAAATGCCCTAAATTCATTATTTTTCCACGATTTTGAGTCGGATTTTTTTATGAATACCTGTCTATGTATTGCATGTGTAAAGTTCGTGCTCGTTGCGTATCTTCTTTTAGTAGAATCGCGCAGATACGCGTGTGCGCAGACAAGGGGGACTGCGCAGACTTGGGGGAACTTGCCATACTATAGCCCCGGCTCAGGCCCTAGCAAGCTAGGCCTAACGTTTATTTAGGGGTCTAACGTTAATGTTCAGGCTCAGCTTGTGGTTTGCTTTCGGCATCCTGTGTTTGTTTGTTTGGGATTTTTTTTTAGCCGGACCTAGTCCAGAACCAAACCTTAAATTTAAAGTTTAAAGTTATGTAACTTGTAACCTTATGTAAATGTAGCCGGCCTAACTTAAACTTAAGTTAAGTAACAAGTTAAATCTAACGCTACATAATGTTTACAAGAATCTAGCAAGTAGCATAGGCCTAACAGATCTAAAAGTACCGGTATACCCAGTTGTTGTGTGACCGGACAGGTTGTGTGTCCGGACGATCAATTTTAGAAAGTCATTTGGAAAAAATTACAAGCGAAGTTTCATCAATTTTTAGTACAAAATGTTAGGAAATATTATAAAGAACAAAATAGAAGATGATTACAAGTATTGAATTCATATTTATAGTGTAATCCAAAGACAAAAAAGAAGGCTTCAAAAAGATAAACTGTCCGGACACCCGACCCCCCATCCTACCATACCGGTACCAAGCCTGTGGTTTATCTTGAAATTGCTTCCTAATTTTTGTTAAGTTTCAATTCTTTGTGTTGCATTTTGTATCTCAAATCAATTAGATATAGACTTGACTCTATAAAATAATAATCATATAGGATGGGGGGGGGGGTCGGGTGTCCGGACACTTCATATTTTGAAGCCTTCTTTTTTTGTCTTTGGATTACACTAGTAAAAATATGAATTCAATAGTTGTAATCATTTTCTATTCTGTTCTTTACAATATTTCCTAACATTTTGTATGATGGTGGGCCCCAAGTCTGCGCACCTAACAATTTGAGTTAAGATTTAACATGAATTTCTTCTTATTTCACAAAATCTTTCAGTTAATAATGTTCCTAATATTATTATAAGTGTACCAAATTTCTCATTAAAAAATGAAAGTCAATGGAGAAAAACAAATTTCAAGACTGCTCTAAAAAGTGATTACCGGTACTTACCTTTTCTTTGGTGTTTAAAGACTGATTAATTATGAATACTGATTAATCGAAGTGAAAAAATTGTGAAAATTGAAAAATATGAAGAAAATAAAAAACAATAGAAATACATAAGAAATTCATGAACCCATTAAAAACAAGAAAAACAAATTTTTATATGGCTAATTTCTTTTTCGGTCATATCAAATATGTCTCATTAGAACATTTTAAAAGAAAAAATTATTTTTGTTATTTCCGTACTTCAATTTATTTTAATTTTTGAAATCATAGGGAAAATTGTGTACATTCTCTATGGGGACAAAATGTCCAATACGTAACATGTCATTAATTTGTTTAATTAGAGTCTGTAATTAGAGGGTTTTAGCTTATGACATGAAACTTGCCTTAGATATACTAGTGTTGTGACTTCTAATATGTTCTATCACACTAAGTTACAAGTTGTCAAATGAAATACTTTCAGAGAATTCTCAACTTGAAAAAAATGTTTAAAAAATTGTCTTTTTTCTGCGTCCCATACGTTACGGCACATCTTTTCTCCCTAAAAGGTCAAGGTGAAGTTCATATGTCACCATTTTTGCATGATTATTCTTCTCCTAGATGTCTAACATGAGGGTATTCAATCTAATCAAAGTCATTTAACACTATTTTTCAGGTCCTTAAAGCCTCTGAAATGTCCCATACCTAACGTGCGCAAATTCTTGGACTTGCCCAAAAACACATGTGGACAAGAATTCAGAACAGATTTGTATTCAATATTCTGCCTGTGATTCAACTCAACTTAGTTCCCAGCTTGTTGAGTTGTGATATCACTTTCTTTTCAGTTTTGATCAATTTCCTTATTGATCTTCAGTAGATGTGGACATAGTATAATTTTCTTAAAGGACAGCAAATAAAAAGCTTTAGTTTAGAGTTATGAAATTTATATTAGTGTCAGCCTTAATTTTCCTAGAAAGGGTTTTCTACAGGATTTAGGAGACTTTGTAGACAATTATGAGGTGGCCATCAATGTCATAATTAAAAAAATACATGTTCTTTTCTGAGTTAGTATTTTTTCAATGTACGATTTAAACAGCCCAGTGACAATATGCTGTAGCAGTAGCTTGTGTTTTATTTTTTTTCAAAGCATTTTTCTTTGATTTTTTTTATTCATAAATTTTCTATAAACTTGAAATATATCCATATCTACTATAGATCATTAATGATCTATAGTAGATATGGATATATTTCATCATATCAAGCTACGACATCATAACTTGAAAATTATATAGACCTAGTTCATGAAACTTAGACATAGGGTTAATTTAGTATAACTAAACATCCTGTCTGTGTTTCAAGTCATATGACAAAGGTCAAAAGTAATTTAGGGTCAATAAACTCAGACCATGTTGGGGGTATCAACATCAAAATCTTAACCTAAGATTAAGTTCTTGAAATGTCATCATAACTTAGAAGGTATATAAACCTAGTTCATGAAACTTGGACATAGGTTTAATCAAGTATCACTTAACATCCCGTGTGAGTTAAAAGTTACATTACTAAGGTCAAAGGTAATTTAAGGTCAATGAACTTTGGCCATGTTGGGGGTAATTGTTGAATTGCAATCATAAATTTGAGAGTTTATAGTTTAAATGTGGACATCGGGGTAATCACGTATCACTGACAAGTTTTAGGTCACATGATCAAGGTCAAATGTCATTTAGGGTCAATGTAAGTGGTCTTATTTCATTATATGAATGTTGTTTTTGTGAATGATTATTTTATAGTAGTTTTCAAAGTCAGCACTGCTGCTATATTGAATCATGTAATGCAGGCAAGACTGCCAGAGGCGCTCCACTTGTTTCTCTTTTCATTGTTTTCTTCTTTTACTTCATTATATTTCCTTATGTAGGGTGAAGAAACTTGTCCCATCATGCAAGAAGAAGAAAAATATGCATAGTTCAATTCATCTAGAATCTTCAGGGGATTCTAGAGAAGCAAAACCACACCCAGGTCCAATCAAGAGGCGTCTACGATCATCAACCTCTCTGGTTTCTACCCCTAGGTCCAAAGTTCGTGGAAAAAATGACCGTACAAGAGAAGTGACACCCTCTAGATCACCAAGTTCTGCCAGCATGAAGACTCCTTGGGTGGTATCTGAGAGTCCACATGGCCTTGTCATAGTAGAAACAAAGCAGTCTCCAGCACATTCCAAGAAGATGCCGGCCTGTGAATTGACTGAAGCATTTTGTTCTTGTACAGATGAGATGAGTTGTGCTGATTCAACAAGTGCTGGAAGAAAGAAAAAGACAAAGGTTCGCCTGACCAAACGAATGGATGATTGTTGCCTTGAGAGCAAAGATCTTAGCAAAAATGGGCAAGCAAAATCAAAGTCCACCAGAAGAAAGGTCTCCAAGCAAAGGAAGATTGGCAGTAATGGGGATCTGCGTGCGAAATGCTCTACATGTCAGAGATCTAACAATAAGATTGGAGAAAATATGCCCATGCAGAAACCTTTGAGAACTGATGATCATCCAAACTATTTCCTTAAAGACTCAGAGAATTTGGAAATTACTTGTGAAGTGATAAGTCATACATCCGAAGAAAATTTCAAGGAGGAAGATGACAGAGAAATTGTCCGGCAGCTTATCCACCAGAGGATTGATGAGACTTTAATAACTCAAAATGACCCAAAGAATGATACATCTTCCATGAAACCCTCTGTGGATGTAGTTATGTCAACAGATAATTCTCTAGCAAAGCTTCAACTGATGGAAAATGACACTAAAACAAAGTCTCAGTGTGAAATAGAATCAACCACTGTGACAAATACTGCAGCTGCTGAGGCAGCAAAAGCAGTTGGTGGGATATCACTGGTGCCTCTCCTCAAATCCAAACACCCAGTGTCTTCACCATGCACACTAACAATGACAGTCATGAAGGCATCATCGGGTCAGATTATTTCATCGACAACCATGCCATCTGAATCCAACTTGAAAGCTTCAAAGACAAAAATGTCAGATGACCTGAGGACACCCCAAATAGCTTCAAGTATTTCAGCTCCATCTGTCGCAAGTGTTCCTCAAAAAGTGGCTCAGTGTAAATATGTTGCCAGCACATCAACAGTTCCAACACCTTCCACAATTAAAGCAGGCAATGTCATAACCACAGGACAACCGATTCTTCTTTCTTCAGAGGCATTTCAGATCCAACCTGTATCATACCCTGGCTATAAGCTACTTGACATCAGCTCATCGGTACCTGTCACCAAGGAGCCAAAGCCAAAAAGAAAGCGAAACTCTGGTAAAAAGAAGTCTCTTGACAAGAAAGCCCAGTCATTGCATTCAGGAAACGATTCTCAGTCACTTACAGTGGTGTCCATCTCCACCATTTCATCTCCAACCATCAGTGAATCTTCAGCAGATCACCCGGATACTGACCATACAAGATCTGATGTCAAGGACTCATCGCTTGATGAGAAGGGAGAGAAGATCAAACGACCAATGAATGCTTTCATGATATGGTCTCGCCAGCAGCGTGCGATCCTTGCTCGTCAAAAGCCTAGGATGACGAATGCTGAGATAAGTGTCAAGCTGGGTATCATGTGGAATGATCTTGACTACAACATCAAACAGGAGTACTTTGATGAAGCAATCCAGCTGAAACTGCAACACCGAAAAGATCATCCAGGTGATTAATTGACCTCTTTTCAAAGCTTTAAAGGAGAATGAAACCCTTGAAACCAGCTGAATCCATATCAAAGAGAAAAATCAACGAAACATATTGTTGAAAGTTTGAGGAAGATTGAATGAATAATAAGAAAGTTATGAGCATTTGAATATTGAGATCACTAATGCCATGTAGATCCTCCCATTGGCAATGCGACCAAGATCTGTGATGTCACACACGTACAACTCCCTCATTACTTTAGTACTTATTTCACTTATATTCTCACTTTTATAGAGTCTATCACAAGGTGAGGTGTTCTCTTTATGAGAGGACAAGTACAGAGGTTTCACAACATTATATCATTGATGAATCGTTTGTCATATGATTAGAATGAGCAAAAAGAGATGTTTTGGGGTATATTTTCACTGTCCAAAAGGGGAGAGTTGTTCATCTGTGACATCATAGATCTTGGTCGCATTGCCAATGGGAGGATCTCCATAGCATTAGTGATCTCGACATTCAAATGCTCATAACTCTTCTATTGCTAGTCCTATTTTACTCAAACTTTTGTTGATCTTATTCTTTGATTTTTCTGCTTTCACAAAAGCTAACTTGCTCCAAGAGTTTCATTCTCCTCAATCATGATTAAACACTTATGCATACACAGTATCTAAAATGTAACCCTATTTAGAGTTTAAAGGCAAAGTTCACCCTGCCGATAAAGCGGTTTTAATACTTAGAAGCAGCTAAATAAAAAAAATATAAGTGAAGGTTTGATGAAAATCCATCCAAGATTAAGAGAGTTATGGATTTTTAAAGTTCAAAATTTGTGATGTCATATGTGAGTAGCTCTCCCATATATCATGTATTGAATATTCCATACATTCAATTTAACATAATGAATAAAAATATTTTATAGAAATAGAAAGGGGTATGAAACAATGTCTGATAATATATCACTGCACAAATATAATCACTTTCAATTGTTTGGTTCTAGGCTATCTCTCAAATCAATCATATAAATATTACATTGATTATGATGAAAGATGTAATGTCAAAAGCAATGCAAAAAAATACATTCTGATTTTATGTTTAAACTTTCATTTCTTTATAAAAATTAATTCATCCCAGTTAGTTTACTATTTTATACTCATTTTTCTCAATCTTAATCTTACGGGAACTGAAAATGGAATATTTTTTAACGAATGGAACATGTAGGAAATGCACTGTAAAGTTACTTTCTTTAATAAGCAACTATTCTGATTGATTCTTTATACTTTATAGATTGGGTATACCAGCCGAGGCCTCACAAACGTCCAAGTCGTAGAAAACATCTTGCTGTCCCCATGTTTGGAGGTGAAAACCAGTCGATGCCTTACAATCAGATGGTACTGATTATGGCTGATGGGCAGGAGGTACTATGCCCAGCTATACCTGTTCAGACTAGCCAAAGGCATGGATCCAGTAAGTACTCATTCCACAGGAGCTGTCAGTCACATTGGGACCTGTTGCACAAAACTTTTAGCCAGCATAAGCCAACATACATGTCAAACCATTTTACCATTTACTCCCATTATTTTCAAGAATTGCCATTTGTTATTGATACAAAATTATTACTTTACATCAAGAAATAATTTCTTGGTCACAAGAAGTAATTTCTTGTTCACAAAAATGAAAAACAGCTTGCCGCATGACTGTTTTTATATGCTGGCAAAGTAGTCCAGGTGTAACAACCCCCAAGTGAATGTCTCAAAATGCTAATGAAATTGCAAATGATAGATGGACCTTTTTCTAGTCAAAATAGGATTTTTCTGTCCATATTGCACTGTTTTGTTAATTCTCAAGTCTTTCATTTTCATCCCAAATCATGAAATATATTTTTTTTAAATGACTGTGTGCTAATTTTTTCCCATGTTAATCAGTCTAGAGACATGAATGATATTTTTTTCACACTTGCAATTGAAATTTGAGTAATTCAAAATCTTTACGTTGATTTCATACAAGTTGTAAATTGGAATGACAAATGAAATACTAGTTTTGTATAAAAAAAAAAAAGGTTAAAACTATGTACATGTCAGTTACAGAAAATTTGTCGAGGAAACACTGTTCTGTAAAAAAAAAAGTTTTATTGTGAAATAAACTGTGCCTTGGAGTTATGTGCAAGAGAGATTAAAAGAGCTTGCTGAAAGTTAAGTTGTCCCTACTTGCTCTGCTCTAATTGTTATACTTCATTTTACACGATAGTGATGACCATGAAAGGACCAGCCAAAAACATCAAAGATGTAAAGACAAATACTAAATCAAAGGAACAAGTTCCAAAAGCTGGTAAGCCTCACAACTAGTTTATTTTTAATAAAACTAAAATTTCTGCTTTTCAATGAAAGAGGTGAGAGAAAGAATACCCATCACTTACAAACCTCCTGGGGCGGTATTCTGAAAACAGTGTTAGCACAAAAACGGTGTTAGCTATTCACAATTGGTATTCTGAAAATCGTGTTCACATGAAAAACACATGGCCCAAGTGGTAACACCGCGCATGGTCATGAAATACGCAGTGCGCAACGCGCAACCCCCATACGCGGTGTTGGGGAGGAAGATAACACAAAATTTGGTATTCTGAAAATGGTGTTAGCTAAAATTTGGTTCAAAGATAACACGAACATTTAACACTGCGTTAAGGAGAGGTTAAGTTGTGACGATCGATGGCTGCACTTTTTCTAGCAGACACAAACGTCAAAAAGAACATTACGGGCATATAGCTATCGTCTGCCAGAATTTACTTTAATATTCTTTCATTTTTCCAGCTTTATTTTCCATCTACCTTTCTCTCTACTAACAATGATTAAACAACAACAATTTCTTTGGAATTTCCTGTGAAAATACACTTCAAATGCAAGTGAAATTTTTTTTTTTTGGCTGATCGCTATACGCATAAAATTTTAATAAAGGAAAAAATTACAATTTTGTATGTTTGATATTTCTATGTCAGGTTCAATTTTTCTTAAAGTGCTTTTCAAAATTTACATTGCATATTTTTTTTTTTTAAGTTCTCAAAATTATTGGGGGCATGTATAAATTATGCTTGCCCCCATATTTTAGGGGCGATCGTCCCCTGCCCGCTCCACAATCGATCTTGGCCTTGTCTCCTGTCATAATTTCGTGTCCATGCTGTCTGAAATAATCCATTCTTAATTGTCACAATTACCCATCCCGACCCATCCCCATGTCTCTTTCTAGCTCTAAATTTTATTTAGCTGTCACAATGCAGGCTTCATGTCATCGAGCGCGCGCTCCCCTTTTCCCTGAAAATTTTGCGCGATTTGTTTCTTTAACAGCGCATTTGATTGGATTAAATAGATGCAGAGTGGGAGGAGCTGAAGATAACACGACATGAGATAACACGCAGATAACACGGTTTTCAGAATACCGATTTGGGGGTATGTTATATGGGCGTGTTAAATCAGAGAGATAACACGATATTTAACACCAAAGTTAACACGATTTTGAGAATACCGCCCCAGGGGTACATTGCAGAAAGAATTGCAATCAAACTCACCAATCAGAATTTCATTAAGAGTTTGTCAGTGATTTTCATTGACAGATTTTATAAGCTAATGGAATTTGCCTAGTGAATATTGCTCAGTGAAAATCTTTCTGCAACACGCGTCACCAGGGGCCCTGTTTCATAAAACTTGTTACAATAACAACTTTGCAATAACAGTTAAAAGCTACTGAAATGCTTCTCTCTGATTAGCTGATGGTAAATTTGTCATAGAAATTGTGCATTTGTTACTATAACAAGTCTTTATGAAACAGAACCCATATCACTCAGAATTCCTCTTGAAAAGTGTCGATTTGAATGATGTAACTTTTATCTGATGGGGAGATCATATGGAATTGGCATGTCTTTGTGGCCTAAAAGAACAATATATTAAAACAATAATAAAGAGAGTTGTGAATTTGTCAAGTTTGATTTTGGTATGTCACGTATGCGAGCTGGTGTCCAATATGTCTTGTTATACAAATCACTTTTTTAATGATTTATGACTAAAATATTTTTCTTGTACCAGCCGTTCTGAAATTATATTGTAAACTGCATGCACAGTATTATGTAAAACCATTTTCAATATTCTGAGAAAATGGCATTTTATGGACTTTATATTTGACATGACATGTGGAAGAGATGCTTGCTAGAGTGACTTCATAAACTATCATTTTAATAATCCAAAGCTAGTTTTATTCTTTGAATCATGTTTGCCACATCTTCATTTTATTCTCTTATGCAGTGACAATAACTACTGATAGCAATGTGACTCCTAAGCCCACAGTGGAAGTTGTAGAGAAAAGAAAGAATGCAGCTGAGACAAAAAAGCAGACAAAATCTAAGGTAATTCATTTAAAGCAGACTGCTGTTTCTATCCCTGTTGATAAGTTGGTCCACTCCAGTGAGGAAGTTGGAACTTTTGCTGTTTTAATGCAGATGAAATTTTAGAAATTGGACTACAGTTATCATTTACTTAATCCTTGATGGGAAATTTTTAGTATCCGATATGATAATCGATATAGCAAAGCATTCTGAAGTTCATAAATACAATAAAACTTATTTATTCCAATGACAGATCCAGGGGTACCCAAGGGGAGGAAAAAACTATAAAATTTTGATTTTTTTTTTTTAGGCTCCAACCTCTGGTGTCAAGAAGGAGATTTGTGTGATCGAGTATGCATTAATTGTTTTTTTCCCATGAAAATCTTAGATGCCTGCAGTTGTACACAATGAAGAGCAGGCAATATGCCAATCAAATCCCCAAGAAGGCAGCCAAGGAACTACAACTCGTAAGTGTAAAATGACTCGTGAAATCTGTGCCCAGTTGCATAAAAGCATCAAATGGTAACTACCATGGTAACGATGCTCAATCAGCCAATCAGAATCAAGGATTCCATGGATACCATTGGTACATTGTTGCTATTATACAAATAGTAAAGAGGCATGAGTGAGATGGTGCGAGATTTCGCATAAGACGAATTAAAGAAAGATCCTCTATTCAACAAGGCGTTAGCCGAGTTGAATAGAGCGTCTCTTTCTTTCACCAAATGCAAAATCTCGCACCATTGCACGAATAAGAATTGTGTTGTACAACGCCTCGGAATTTAGCGAAAATATGAAAAAACAAGAGTTTATCTCTGTGGTAATCTACGAAAAGGGAGCAAAATACTGAAAGCGGAAAGCAAAATCCCACAAGTGTACATGACCTTGGGCAGCATTTTGCCAGCAGGCTTATACGCGCATTGTACCTTCGTTTTTACTGAGCGCAATGAATTAAATCGTATTGTGACGTCACCTCCAAAAGCCGTGCAACGGTACATTTTGGATGGTACGTCTTTTGTGCAGCGGTACGAATGTTTGACATTCAGCCTCCCATTTGCTCGCGTACAACAAGATAAGTAGGCGTTGTACAATACATAGTGGGGCACTACTTTTCCAGTTAGCAACTATAATAAGGTTGAATGACAGCATACTCTTGCTTTCCTGTTAATAATTTTGGCAGGAAATCAAAAGTGAAGTATCAATTGCCTGCATCAGTTGTACCGCAATATTGTAATCGGACAATAGGAGGGGCGGAATTGTGTGTTACAATGGTTCGCCCGTCCTATCAATGTCTTCTTAATAGTGGAATGTCCCCGAGCCATTGGCTAGCATGACTGATATTTTAATGCATGCAATCAATAGCAACACCATATACCATCATGGTACTAATTCCTGGCAGAGGGGAGGGATGTTTATGTCTATTTTTGCAATCTTTAATCTATGGTGAATGATTCATGAATGAAAATCAATTTTGCTATAATTTTGTTTATCTATCGATTACAGAAACATCTGATATCACAGGTGTTGTCACTTCTGGACCCCAATTAGATGTCAGAAATATACAGAATAGTAACCAGAACAACAATCAACCAAAGCCACAGGTATGTTATACCAAGATGGTATATCTTTGCTGAGTTATTGAATGGCAAGCTTGGCAATATTTCATGAAAGGACTTACGGGATGTTTTATCTGAAATTTAAAGATTTGCGCTTCTCTACTGATCAAAATCAGGGATAGGTGTCAGGTATGGCAAATGTTGATGAAACGCTTACCAAATACGCTGAGACAGCTAGATTACCCATCTTTAGCATAAATAAAGAAGAAATTTCAGATAATCCTGTGGTATCATAATGTCACATATGTTACATTCTGACATAGTGATATCATTATGGTGTCATGAGAAATGTTTCTGCGTGTCTATGGGCACACTGTTTTGTTACAACCTTTCACTATTTGCAACCAATTTTTTGGTGGGATTGGGCGTAGTCCTTGTAATCAGATAATCTACAGTCCTTTGACAGACAAGTCCTAATCCAGACTCTTTCACTCCCATCGAAAACATTGTCACCTTCCATTTCTTTATTTTCATTTCTTCTCGTTCTCCTCGTTTCACCGTCTTAACAGTCTTTTTCAGGACTCCACATGGCGAACTGCAAACCTTTGTGTTATCTCCACCACCATGCAACCCTTAAAAGAACATGTGTGTGGCAGTTTGAAACTTTGTTTTGATTATTTTGTTGAGATGTGGAATCAATTCAATTCATGGATTGTAGTGGAAACAGACTTTTCCATTGAAAATAATTTGCTTATCAAGAGATACGTGCATCACTCTTGATTCTATCATTCAAAATAAAATTGTTCAGAAAGGAATATGACCATTCCATCATTTACATTGTGTAATGTTTATAGAAGAAAATCTTTTTTTTTTCACATTTAAAGATTTCCTTTTCCCTTTCATTCAGTACTTATTCTTTGAATAGATAGTTAATACTTAAAAAAAGAGCCATTTGAAAAGGTTTAGTAACATGTAAATATAGAAATGAAAAAGCACAGGTTAAAATGTTTCTAGAGATGGCTTGCTAATTCCGCCACATGAGATCATTTCAAATATCTTGATATCTCTTTGATTTAGGTTAAAATGTTTCTAGAGATGGCTTGCTAATTCCGCCTCATGAGATCATTTCAAATATCTTGATATCTCTTTGATTTGTCAGCTACTGTTAGTCCTACCTGACGGGAGGCATGTCCTTTGTCCGCAAGCATCAAACTCACCAGCAGTAGATGCCAAAGTTATGAACAAGACTCTTGGTTTATCCAGTGACCATTCAATAGCTTCTGAGGTGAGTAGTGGTTCTGACTCCTATCATCGGAGGAGAGTGGGTTTGAATCCTACTCCTGGGGCCCAATTTCATAGGCCCGTATTCTGAACTCAGGTTTAAATTAAACCCTGGTTTAAAGTTGTGGTTTAACAAAGGAGAGCCAATTGGGGCACAAATCCCTATCAGCACACATCCAATTCATTAACTCATTTGACACTCATATTATCCACAATTGTCTGTGAATGATATCTGAAGTACTTTCCGTCATTATGAAAGCAAACGAAACCAAAATAGTAAACAAGAAGAAATATATCATTATAAACAGGATTTTTATATTTTTGGCATCCCATAATTTTAGTACAGAGTTAGACCGTGGTCTAAGTTAACTTAAACTCGACTTCAGAATACGGGCCATAGAGACTACAAAAACTATTGCATCTTTGCCATTATTGTAACTACCATGGAAACCTGATTAGCTGCTGAGCCCAGTTACCATGGTAGTTGACACAAAGGCAAAGTTACCATTGTTATCAATCTTTGCCTCCCCAGGGCCCCGTTGCATAACAGTTACTATTATAATGTAACTTTGCCATCCAATGTTAAGGACCATGGTAACGCTGAT
This sequence comes from Lytechinus pictus, assembly GCF_037042905.1. Taxonomy (NCBI): domain Eukaryota; kingdom Metazoa; phylum Echinodermata; class Echinoidea; order Temnopleuroida; family Toxopneustidae; genus Lytechinus; species Lytechinus pictus. Next base: position 31,588,147 of record NC_087256.1, on the reverse strand, counting down.
CATCAGTTAATCAAAATCAAGGATTCCATGCAAGTTACCATTGCATGGCAATAACCATAATAATAACCATAATGGTAACTTTTATGCAACCGAACCCCGGTAGTTAATTTCCTTCCGCCAAAAATTCATCAGTATTATCCTATAATCAACCCAGGTAGAGAATATAGGAACGTGGGTGAGGTAATTTGGGATCTGGGTCCTGTCGCAGAAAATTTACCATTAACTTTGCCATCCAATGGTAAATTTCTTGGAATCCTTGATTCTGATTGGCTGTTGAGGAATGTTACTATGGTAGTTACCATTGGATGGCAAAGTTACCATTATACAAATGCTGTTTCCCAGACAAATTTACTCTCAACAAATCACATTGCACATTTCAGATCCTTGATAACAGTAAACAGATTTATGAAACAGGACCATGGTTGAATAAGGTTATTTAATTATTTTAGATGAAACTATTTCAATCTGTTGCATTCTCAAGAAAATGTTTTCTTTTACTTAATGATATTCGACAACTATGTTTGCTTACATGCTGATATAGACCCGTTTTACGTTGTGTGTCTACATCTTGAAACACTAAAGACTTTGGCCCTTATTCTAAAGTCGGGTTTGATTTAAACTCTGGTTTAAAGTTGTGGTTTAACTATGGATAGCCAATTGGGACAAAAATATCTAACAATAGGAGTTCAATGTGTCAGCTAATTTGACTCTCAATTCTTCAACTGTCTGGGAAATATCAATAAGATAATAATTGTCTTTACCATTACATTGGGGAAGATCACGCACGGTAAACATAAGAAACATACAATGTAAACAAATTTTTGGCATTTGTGGTTCCCATAATTTTAGCAAAGAATTAGACCATGGTCTAAGTTAGACCTGGCTTCCTGTGATACAGTGTATTATCTGTCTGCTTGATGTGTGGCATATATGGTAATATTCCTACTCGATACCATATCACTCCCCTCCTTATTTCTTTCAGGAGAAAATGCTTATAAGAGTGAAGTCAGAGAAGGGTGGAGAGAGGAAAACTATCATTCCACTCAAGTCGCTACCAGGTTTAGCTAATGCAACCAATCTTGGTCCGGTACACAAGGATACAGCAGACCCAATCAGCAAGGCAGTGTTGCCACCGGTCAGCATCCCAGAAGAACATGTGAGTTCAGAAGATGATCAGAAGACAACAGAGACAGTGAATATGGCCACCTCCACAAGGATGTCAGTTCCAACTATAAAGTCAGAAACACCAGACAGTGATCATGCAGAATTTATGAAAACACCAATCTATGCTCAGACAGCCCATTGTGGTACTCCTTGTGCAGTAGGAAAAGTAGAGTTTTCAAAGGAAGGAGTTAATCAGTCCGTTGCTAAATTACCTAACCAAATGGGGCTCCAGTTGTCAAACCTGAATCAGCAGAGTCCTCTGATGGAGATGAATTCACTGCAGATGCAACCAACCAACTATCAAATGCCAATTCATCATGTTGTCAATTCCTCATGGGGGATCATGGATTCCTCAAGGCTACTCCCTGATGTCCAGCTGGCTCAAATTGGTTTTCAGCAATCAGTATCCAATCAAATACCTATGCAGCATGTCAATGGTACCATGATTGGGACCAGATCACAGCCTGATGTTACATTGGTGCCATTCAACCTTCAGGGTTCTGTCAATCAAGTGCCTATTCAGCAACTTGGCAATTCTTTCAAGGTGACTACAGATCCATCAAGACCTCATTCCAATAATCCATTGATTCCACAAGACCTTCAGGAGCCTGTTGCAAGTCAACAACCAGTTTGCAAGAATACTGCTGTCCAGACATTACAAGACTGGAGCTACAATGTTCCCACTACCCAGTCACATACGTCTCAGTTTCCAAGTTCTGTCCTGAAGACTCAACCAATTGACATGGTATGGCACCCAGACACCAGGATTCTTCAGCCTGCTAATATGTCAAACAAAGGTACGTCCACTTCGTCCCTTTCCCATCCGTTTTACTTCACGCCTATCCCACAAGACCAGGGTGGTCAAGACACCTCTCCTCTTCCACCAATCTGTCCAAAATCTCTGCCTGCAACAACGGACAGTTGCACAGTCCCTTCAGTGACAGGAAACATGAAAAATAGTGATCCTTCTGGTGTTGCCATACCTGCTCCACAGTTTTCAGACACTCCTGCCCTTTGCGAGATCAATGAGTCCGATCGTCTCCTGGAGAGTCTGGCCATGAGTGGTGTGGGGATCAGTGAAGACGAAGCGGAAGAAACAGAAAACTTGTTTCAGCGAGTAATGAGCATGGTTTCGAACAACTAACATCATAAACTGGACATGGTGGCTCAGTGGTAGAGCGTCCACCTAATGAACGGGAGGTCATGGGTTTGATCCCTGGCAGAGTCATACCAAAAACTTTTTTAAATGGGACCTTCTGCCTTCTCGTCAGGTGCTCTATGTTTTTAATGGAGAAGGGTAGTAATAATATTATGTTATGCAGGGCCCGGTGGGAGAAGAGTTCATTAGAGCTGAAGTGGCTACCTTGGGTAAATAAGAAAAATTATTATTTAATATAAGTTCAGTAGTTCATTGCTTTATATAGTCAGTGATGCCAGAAATTTCTGGTCAAGCAGGGCTTTGTTCAGAATGCTGCAGCACTCTCAATACAATACAAAAGATTTATCTAGGCCTTCCCACTTTACGCATTCCGTGTCTGGAATGATTTCTGTTAATGGAGAGTCATTGTTTTGTTGTCAGGAAAGAACAGGCTCAATAGAAAAAATAACGTTCCTACTAAAAATACCAAGATTCACTGTGAAAGGTATCGTACACTGACTCAGTAGTAAATTCATAATAGGCAGGTAGTAGCATAGAAAACTAGGAGAGTAAAAGGAAGTGAATCTGCACAAGAATTATTGACCTTAATAGGGTTATTTCAAATCCACACACTGCATACCACTGCATACATCAATAATGCAAGGGCCAAAACAAGCCAGAGACCATGCACTGTCCTTATTCCCTTTAGATGATGATTAATTTTGCCGATCATACATGTAAGGTGCAATACATACTGTACTTGAATTATAAGCATACATGTACTTCAGAACAATTGGTCCAATCACATGATAAAGGGTAGTTTTGACTATTAATCGTCACAGTGCTGGAACTATTTGTGTTTCGCTGATCACTTCAGCTCATCTGGTCATTATGCATTATAATTTTGAATACATACGAAAAGAGGTAATTGCCAATTAATTTTTTGCTCCATTCTTCTCTATCACATGCAGTGAGGATCGCACAAGACCTAGATGTGCGCAAGCAGTCAACATGCGCGCTACTAATAAAACTTTACGCAAAACGATAGTGCAATGCCCCTCAATTGTTTTGTTGTTAGGGTAAACTTCCTTTGTGAGCTCACAATAATCTTGCTGGAGCATGCGTGTAGTCAAAAACACATGTGCCAGTAAAAAAACATGGATTTGTTAATTTTTTAGGAAACATTTTTTTTTAAATAAAAATTCCTTATTGTAGAGAAGCAGAAATATTTTTTTTCTAAGTGGTTCAGATGTGGAAAATGAATCATATAATCACCACTTGATTTCAGGTGAAGAGGCAAACTCTGCAAGCTGGATGTATAGCTACATCCAGCTTGCCTCAGAAATGACAGATTACCCAACACCTTCACCAAGGGTGATTACTAACGGGTGAAAGGAATACCCAATTACTAGGTTCCCAAGAAAAAGATATACATAATATTAAACAAGCCTATTGGGAACATTTCTGACCAATTTGCTTCTTGTGCTAATTACAGGTTAGTAGTTGCAGTTGGCCCGCAAAAGTTTTGCTACTGGTCAACTAGGAAAGGGTTGCCAAATATTGTGATGAATACTGGGTGATCTTGGCTTCTGCCATGATAATTCGTGCAAATTCTTGCCATACTTTTAATCACCCACTTGACATGTTTATATGATTTGATCCTTTCAGAAGATATTCTTTGAAAGTTGTAAAGGTTGCGTGCCTTGTTGACCTACGGCAATCAGTTTGTCAGGTCAGGGAGATGTTATTACTACTTTAATTCTTAATAAAATGGGATATTTGTAAATATTTATAAGTTAAAAGTTTTTTAACATATTTATTTATGAATACATTGTGATGTTCCCTTTTATTATAAAATATTATAGTTGTTTGTTAACATGGTTGTACATAATTGTTTCTGAAAAAAAAAATTGTTTTTGGATATGCCAATGTCTTAAAACAAATAGAATACAAATTCATTATTCCCCGATTTCTGTCAGCCAGGAAGCTCTTAAAAGTTTATAACGTAAGATGGACAGCTGGGGCCCGTTTCATAAAGGACTTACAACTGTTGTAACTTTGCCATTATGGCAACTACCATGGTAACAGGGCTCATCAGCCAATCAGAATCAAGGTTACCATGGTAGTTGCCATAATGGCAAAATTACAACAGTTGCAGGTCCTTTATGAAACGGGCCCATGCAATCCAACTCCAAGCTGTGGTCATCAGCCTGTTGTGGTGGTTGCTGTGTGTTATCACCTCTTATCAGCTGTCAGTCCACCCCTCCAGTTTAAACAAGAGAAATGAAAACTCTCCCAAAAACTGAAAGTGGGGTGGTAAATACCCCACTTGAACTACCATTGACATAAAACGCAAGGCGATGGGGTTCCTGTGTTATAAGCTGGTGGGGTATTTTTTAAACAGAGGAAACATGTAATATGCATTTCTATATCATTGAATGTAAATTTTGGTTTGGGTTTTTGACTTTTCTATTTTGAATGTGTTTTATGTTATGACAACAAATTTGCAATTTGTGAATTGACAATATAAATCTGAATTTACATGTATCACAATATCTGAAAATACATTTTACAATACATATTACTGTTAAATCTTCTGATTAAATCATAATTTTTTGTTGAGGAATGGTGAAATATTTGATGTAATATGAATTCACTGTTTATTGTTACATGTTTAATTTTAAATCATGATTCTGTCTTTATCTCCTTCATTAAAGATCTATTTCTTCAGGTCAAGTCATTTGCTCTTGCCTTTTGCCCTCCCCTACTTTTATATTTAAAACAGTTTTTACATTATCATAAGCTATGATGAGATTTTTAAAAACTATTTTTGATCCTTTGGGTTTTAAGCAAATGTCTTTTCCTTTACCTACTCAGGTGTATCTATTCCCTCATACCTACCTTTATAAAAAATTATAGGATAAATGACGTCTTCCTTTTTTTCTGATAGAAATATGATAGGATGTATTATTTGTACAATTAATGAAGAAAACACACTCCATAATGCTATATTCATCTTTATCTGTATAATGTCTTACAACTAACTGAAATATTGAATAGACTCAAATTTAGACAAGCATGCAAATAAGAACAAAGCTATATTATTGCATTTTCAATTCACATTTATTGCACTTATAGAAACATATATCCATACTGGCAAAGAAATATATATCCACATTGGCAAAGAAATATAAATGTGTATACATTTGCATTTTTCTTGATGTTTTGTTGTATTTTACTGTCTATTTCATATGTGTTCTTTGTGTTCAATAAAATTGTTATGATAACAAGTTTATGGCTAGAGTGGTATTCATTTTACTTTATCAACTGGTAATGGACATGTTTTGTAACTACTTAAAATGATACGTCCAGCGCACACTATGCGACACGATTGCGCTAAGATGCAACAAAATCACAGAGTGTACGCCAACCTGCAACGCATTGCAACTGCGATCCGATTTGCTGCAGAAGAATCGCACACCAAATCTCAGAAAATTTGACGTCAAATTTTCTAGCGATTCTTGTACGATTTTGATTATTTGAGCCAATCACCTCTGTCCTAGAAAATGGCATCATGACCAATTTGCTGCGCTGCTGCAGAGCAGATAACATATGTGTAAGAGGAGGTGCCATGGAGATGCAGCATATTGAAGAGCTGTAGCAATGTGTGCGCTGGCCTGCAATGTGATTGCTTGGTAACTTGTTGCAAGCAATCGCATTGGCTATACACTTAAATAATTTTAGGCATTAAAATCATTTATAAAATTTTTCTCAAATTGGATACAGAAGTAAACTAATCTCGGTGCAGTAATGATATGGTGATGATGGTGGTGGTGGAGGTAATGATGATAGATGATTATGATGATAGATGATGATTATGATGATAGATGATGGTGGTGATGATGATGATAAATGATGGTGGTGATGATGATAGATGATGGTGATGATGATAGATGATGATAGTGGTGATGATGATGATGATAGTGGTGATGATGGTGATAGTGATGATGATGATGATGGTGATGGTGATGATGGTGATGATGATGATGGTGATGATGGATGATGATAGTGATGATGGTGATGATGATGGTGATGATGATGATGGTGATGATGGTGATGATGATGATGGTGATGATGGATGATGATAGTGATGATGGTAATGATGATGGTGATGATGATAGTGGTGATGATGATAGATGATGATGATGGATGATGATTGTGATGATGGTGATGATGATGATGATGATGATGGTGATGATGATGGTGATGATGGTGATGATGGTGATGATGATGGTGATGATGATGGTGATGATGATGGTGATGATGGTGATGATGATGATAGTGAAGGGAATGAAGGTGGTGATGATGATGTTAATAGTGATGATAGTGGAATGGTGGTGTAGATGACAATACTGACAAACATGATGGTGATAATTACATGCATGATGGTGATGATAATTATAATGGTAAGGAAGATGTTTGGAGACAAATATCTTGTATGGTATCAGAATTCATAATGGCTGAGCACAATAATGCTCCATACAAGATGTACCTGCTTCAGTGATTCTTCTTGCAGAGATCTCCCCAAGTAACAATAATTCAGAAAAATGTTTTAGTACTGACATGGCATTACTCCTACCAGACTAACGTAGACTTGTTCCTCGATACCACATACCGAAAGGCAGGACTTGTTTGCCTTCAGCAAGTAAATTGTGTTGCACTCAACCCGGGTAAGGTTAATGGTTGCCCGGCAGGATTTATTCCTTGAATGCACAGAGTGTTATTGATGAAGCGACAGCTCCAGCTAAAGCCAGGATAATGACAGCTGGCTATCCTCTGGAAAAGGTGCTAAGTAAATCCAGCTACTGTTTATCATTGTAAGTATAACCCATCAAAAAGAGCACAGATGGCATTTTCAGTCTGGCTTCCCAGATTTTTCTTTGAGATGAGCCCTCTTGTGTTTGATGATTTCAGAGGATGTGAATGAAAATGTCTCCTTACACATGGAACATTCATACAGCCTTCTGAGAGATTCCATTCCTTGCTTTTGTGTACTTGACGGGGAACCAAGCTCAACTGACTTGGTGGAATCTGAAAAACACAAATTCATAAAATTGATCAAATTCTAAATTAGAAAAACAACAAAAACAATGCAATGATCATCACTGCTGGAATATGTTAACAATTATAAAATACTAGTTATGTCACTGATTTTCAGGTATCCAATGATCAGAGCTGCAAACCTGAACAAGAATAATTCAGTACCTTCAATGCTGAAAATCAGTATTTTCAAAGAAATTGGGCAACACATAAAACTAAACTTGCGAAGTCATTATTCTCATTTTTTATTTCTAATCACTGAAAACGTTTTGTACATGTCACCTAAGAACACACATTTCATGTTAAGAACACTGAATTTACATTTAGAAAATTGAGAACTTTAATCAAGGACTAGAATTACCACTGACTCACAAAATTATACTTATAAATAACTATTGTAACTATTGTGCAATGATGTTCTGGATTAGATTGGATCGAGGGAGGGGGGGGGGGCATTTCAAGCAAGTTACCGGTTCTGGAGTGAAAATATAAGTGAAATCTTTGGTTTTAATTGACTGAGAAACACAGGTCTCTGGTTGTTTATCATAGTTACTGTTAACTTGTCAATGTTATGATTCTCTGGGCCCCATCTTACCAGGAGTTGCGATTGATCTGACCGATCGCAACTATGGACGGCCAGCAACGTCAACATCTATTATGAATGTTTGTTCAAAATATTTTCTACCTATGATGTATAATTCATGCATTCATTGTTTTCTTGAAAATTCACTATGCTTCTCTGTGTTTACACAGGACATTGTGCAAATTTTCTGTAGTAAAAATTATGACAGTGATGGATTTCCATAGAGTTACGATTGATTGGATCAATTGCAACTCTTTGTAAGACGGGGCCCTGATTTACCTTTCTCACTACAGTTAACATACCTTCAACAATACCAGCAGAGCAATCTGCTTCGTGCTGTAACCGCTCCATCAAAGTCACAACAAGACCTCGTTCACACGTAGGGCATGTCCAATGTTTCCTTAGCACCGATGTATAGCTGCTATCGAGGTTTGATGCATCCTCTATCAAACTAAAGGGATATTGAAATATATTTATTTAAGGAGAAATTCCAGTAGTTGCAGTAAACACTGATTTCATGAGAAAGTCTGTAAAACCAGGCTTAATTGTCAGTATTATCATCGAGGATCTAGATCTGGTACAGTTACATAAACTGAACTTTGTGAAATCTTGAAATCTACGCTGAAAAATGTTCAGACTGAACTTCCCCAACACAGATAAGCGCACGTGGGACAGTGTATAATTTTTGCCTTGAGCGTCGGGCCCGACGCTCTACCCGAATCCTGTGCTTATTTGCTGATTTCTCAGCAATTACACAATTTCTTCCAGAATCCTTTGGCACATGCGTTTTATTTATACAAACAGACACTTTGGTGGTCATTTCATTGGATTCTGTACGAACTCATTTTGATATCGTTACCAAAACTAGCATTTACCTTTAAGGCAAATTGGTCTGTATTCAGACTAACTTGGGCCAAGGTTTACCTGTAACTCTGCTAAAATCATGGGAGGCTACAAATATCAAAATCTGTTTTGTAATGTATCTACATTTTAATGGTGAAAAATACCACTTTGTTATTTCTAGAGATTTATGAATGGTTCGAGTGTCACATGAGCCAATAAGTCAAACCAGAGCTTATCATAAAAAGGGTATCGAAATCCCTGCAATCTAATTTGTCAATCGTTACGCATTTAACTTTCCTGGCTGATGATCGAGATCACATGTTCGGGACGATATTGCGCAAGTAGGTCATTGTGATGTCATTGCAAATGAAAACTGATGTGCAGTATTCGCAACATATTCTTAAAATTACTAATTTGATGGAAACCATAGATCTACTTTGTAGACCCCTTGAATACATTTTTTTGCTGATTCTCGCTATTCTATTTGAGATTAGACCCAGTAATCCGTAAAGGAAAGTTAGTACCATTAAGTAAGTACCAGTAACTGAAGACAACCAAACTAACATTACAGGCTTTGCGTACAGCTGTATATCACTACCAACTAGCTAGCCGATGGTATTACAATTGCACAGGCTACCAGACCTGGGAGGCTGGCTGAGTGCCCCAGCTAGGCTCTAGGGCCACTAGCCCTAGCCGAGTGTGTATCTGGCAGTCTGAGTGTAGTAAGGCATACGCTCACAAATTATGAAGTAAGGTATACATGTATCTAGAAGGCATAAATTTGGTAAATCCATGCTAACAATTTCTCAGAAAGGGTCTTTTAAACTTTAATTACTCATGAATGGATGCAAAAAACATTATTTTTTTGCCAAATTGTGTGTGTATCGGGGGACTAGTGAGCATGTGGTAACTATGGAAACACACAAGGAGAAGCCTTGTGGGTTAAGGGTTAAGACTTGTTTCCATAGTAACCACATGCTCACAAGACCTATAAATGCAATCACTTCTGGGCATCATTAGTATATTAAAAATTTGTTCATATAATTACAACTGTAAAGCCCTATCTTTATTTTTGTTATATCCCCTCCTCCTGAAGTGCATGTCACTATTCTATTTCATTACTAGTTTATAGTCATGCATGTACCCTAAAGCAGTTGTGTTTAATTGTAAAGAAATGCATAAAGCACAATGACACTCAATTACGTCATAATGTAAGTCACATGTCACCGACCAAATTTGATTTTATGAAGTAATGATGCCATAATGTTAAGGAACAAGACTAGTTCAATCAAATTTCTCCCTCTTTATTTATTTATTTATTTATTTTTTTTTTTTTGGGGGGGGTGGGAATCATGATAATAATTACATTGAATGGCTTTATTTCATGGAATACCAAAAATATTCCCCTCGTTAGAGCCAATATTCCATTCATCTATGATTCGTATTTGCCCGAACGCTTGGAATATTTCTGGTATTCCATTCTGAGCCATCTAATATAATGATTGAACTTTAAGCAAAGCTTTTATACATGTCTTACCAGCCATACGTCATGAAGTCAGTTACTTTCCATCCTCCTTTGGTTGGATGAGGTTCTGAATCTTTGCTGAATGTACTGAAGAATTCATCATCAGAACTGTTAATCACACCACCTGTTAAAAGAGATAAAATAGAAGGTATTGACTTTGAAAACACAATGATACTACTTATAATAAAAACATTCTGCTCATCACACCAGAACAACATCTCAAACATACCGTAAGTAACGGTGTATTAACCGCACCCGTGTATTAACCGCACCCCCAACTTTGGACTAAAAAAAATCCTTCTCACATTTACATGCATATTTGAGGTACGAAGAAACAAAAACTAAGTTAAAGATTTCAAAGTATTCAAAGAGATTACCGGTATGCGGAAATCTGCTGTTCTTGATCAATTTATCTACAAATGTTAGCAAGAAAGAAAGGTCCCGACAACATTGGCCACTTACACACTCACTCACCTCACAGTCACAGTGTACACACACACAGCACTGCCGTTCTTGTACATGTACATTGCAAACTTCGACACGGTACCACTACCAGTACATCTTATCAAATTGTGAACTGTGTCTTTCACATTTCTTGCATCACAACCTCACAATCACTTTCAGAATTTGTCTAGCATTCGATGGCTTAGCATGAATTTTGGATACGGGATTACAGGAAGGTTCAAGAAACAAAGAAATTGGCATTTTTTCCAGTCTTGTTTTACGGCTTTGTGCCGTCTCTCTCATACGTGGTGCACGGTGTACATGGTATCTTATGAAAAGCAAACAGGAAAGAAAAAAATAAGCTGGCGCGAAACGGGACTTTGAGGGGGTAAAATGAATAGCGCCAGCTTAAGTCGCACTAAAACCCAATATTCAACGCAAGCTAGCTCTCGGCTCTTGCTCAGCTGTGACAATTATTACCGAGAATGCTTGGCGTCTCTTTGAACTTAGCCAGGGAACTTCGCTGCTTTGAATCGAGAATAAAGTCGAAATTAGTGTCATGAAGGTGGGTGCATTTGTTATGGACACTATATGATTAAGATCGTAATAATCGCTTCCCATTACCCGCGGCTCATACCCCTCTAAACGACATTGCCCTGGGCGGCTACGCCCGCGCGCCCGGCCACTCGATGTGTTGTGAACTGGCAGACTTCTTACATGTTCGGCAGGGGTTACGCGGACGGGCTCAGACCCGTCACCGTGGATAAACCGCACCCCAGACTTTTGCTTATATCCCGCCGAGAAAAAGGTGCGGTTAATACACCGTTACTTACGGTATACAGAAACTATATTGATAAAAAAAGGACCAAAGGATACTGGTTAATTACATATTGAGTTTATATCTGAATTGAAGTACATGAAATTCTTTAACTATTTCTAAAATATCCATTTTCTTTTAAATGAGATTAATATAACAATACCAGTATCCAATTGTTATCATTTTCTTCCTCTTCTTCTTTGCCACCTATTACATTTTTTTAGCCTTAACCCTAAAAGGATTGGGGGGGGGGGGGCCATGATGACCCCCCTCGACGCTTCACGCGATATTTCCGAAACGCAAAAAGATAGCGACACAAAATTTTATGATTTTTTCTTTGAAGTCTCACGCAACTTTAGAGACCAAATTCGCAACATACGGGTATATAGCATCGCCAAGTCACATGATCTTTTACGAGACAATGTCATGCCGAAAATGGCTCATTTTTATACTTTGTGTACAAAGTCTATGGGAGATGAAATTAATAAAAGGGTGATTATTTTTCGTTCTAATTTGTCTGCTTCATTAATTTAGGGTTTCATTTAGTTGTTAAATGGTCTGTAATAATTTCCATTGAAAAAATCAATGAAAAACAAAAGATGAAAAAACAGGGAAATACATAAGAAATTCTAAAAACAAAGATACATAAGGAAAAAATTGGCTTTTGCGATTTTTCTTTGTGGAAACCTTGACATAAGATTACATCTGCAAAAAAAAAGAAGAAAATTTTAAGTGATATTGGGTGTTAAATATGCAAATAATGTTTTTCATTAATAAATTTGCACATTTTATTCATAACAAATAAAAAATAATTATTTTCAGAATTTTTTCTAATACTAGCTTGTAGTTTATATGGTAAAGAAAGGGCGTGGCAATTTCCGCGCGATAGAGCGAAAGGCGGCCGAGATCAGAAGGGGGGGCCATCATGCCCCCCCAGTCCTCAATACATCTCAAATAGCCCAGTCCTTTTAGGGTTAACTCTTTCTCCTCCTCTTCTCTAGTACTCATTTTTTTTATCCTTTCTCTTTTCTCCCTCCCTTTTTTCCTCTCCCTATCTATTTTCCTATGCATTCTCTTCCTCTTCTAACTCTTCTCTCCCTTCCCACTTCAATCCTTTTCATCCCTCACATATCTTCCTTCTTCTTTTTTCCTCTTCCATAACCACCTCCTCTATCTCCTCCCCTTTTTCTCTTTCATCGTTACCCCTCCCATTCTCTCTTCCCATCCCTCTCCTCCTCTTTCCCTTCCTCTCCCTCCTCGCCTTTTCCCTATTATTTGCCTATCCTCTTCTGTCCTTTCTTTCTACTCTTTAATTCTCTTCTCCCTCTATCTATTTGCCACTTTTGGAATATGGTGATGGTGAGAATATCAATGAAAACGTACCTGATGGTCCAATGTACAGGTGTTGGAGATCAGTTCCACTGAGTTTTCTCATTGTGTATTCAACGTGACTGGACAGATATTCGGCAAGCTTCCTGGCTAACAGACGCTCAAGGTGAATGACCTTCAAATTTGTTGCACCAAAATTGTTGGTAAATTGAGATTCTGGAAGAAAAGAAATGAAAATTGTATAAATTTTATATATGTAACATATAACGCAGCATATCATCACATTCACGATTGCAATAATCATCATTACTATCATCATCACCATCACCATCATCATCATCACCATCATTACAATCATCATCACCATCATCATTACAATCACCATCACCATCATGATCATCACCATCATCATCATCATCATCATGATCATGATCATGATCACCATCATCATCACCATCACCATCATCATCATCATGATCATCATCACCATTATCATCATGATCATCATCATGATCATCATCATCATCACCATCACCATCACCATCATCATCACCACTATAATCACCATCATCATCTATCATCATCACCATCATCACCATCACCATCATCATCATCATCCTCATCATCATCATCATCATCCTCCTCATCATCATCATTATTCTTACCTTTTAACCTCATTTCCAGAACTTTCATCCAGGTAGCTCTAAGATGAAGGACTACCGGTAGAATGTCTTCTGCAGCCTGGGAATCAGCAAAACAGAATTCTAGCCATTCATCTACAATCAGCCTGGTCAAAAACATCAAATGATATTTCATACTTCATACTTTACACCAGAATTCTAGCTACTTGCCAAATGTGATATTTAAAATGAAAGTATTGATCAGTGTTATCGGATTACTCATTCCAAGATTCTTCAAAATTATTCAACCAGCACACAGATTATGATATAATTTTATAAAGGATGAATCAGCAAAGCAGAAATTCAGATATTCTTACATTAAACCTCTCCATTTGTATACAACTACAATGATCCATTTTCCCCTGCACTCCCAAAGATTACCTTGATTACTGAACGAAACATAATACCCCATGAAATTGTGACTTGGAGCAATATAACAATATGTGTGCGTGTGTTATTGTGAGTAATAATATTATGCAACCTCTAACATTTATATAGCGCTGCATACTATCATCAACTGCTACCCTGAATGGGCGCTCAAGGAATCTTCCTACCAGGTACCCATTTAACATACCTGGGTGGAGAGGGCAGAGGGACGCAAGTGTTGTAGTGGGATTTGAACCACAGTCCTTTTGCTTCAAAGTCAAGAGACTCATCCACTGAGCCACAACACATCTGGTTTGTAAGGGTTGAATGGTATGTGTTAGTTAACAAAAAAAAAAGTAAATACCTTGTACAATGCTGGTTTGTATCCAGACTCCTGGCGTAGAGTAACATGGTTTGCAAGGCAGGTACTCTCATTGTATTCATCAAGTAGGGCTTGTTGGTTTCTAATAAAGACCTAAAAATGATAAAATCAATTAACTAGTGTGGAATATATAAGCAAGTAAGTGATGATATTCTTACCCTCTAGTCTTATATATTTTCATATTTTATTATCCAGATTTACATCATTTTTAACTTGAACTATCACTGAAGGTGATTAATACCCTGCTCTACGCTGTTACCATGACAAAAGTTTCCAACACGGAAAAAAAAATGTCTTGCCCATCTCTAACCCAAGACCTATGTGTGAGCAAAATTTCTTGAGAACTGGTTAAAAATTGATGAAGTAGTTTAAACCGCAAGATTTTTGCCTAATTTTTGACAAAAAATATGCTGTTACCATGACAACACGAATTCCGATACACACACAAAATATGCGTCTCGCACATCTTTACCTGAAAACCGATGTGTGAGCCAAATTTCATGGGTTGAAAATTGATGAAATAATTAAAACTGCAAAGTTTTTAATCCAATTTTTGCCATTTAATATGCTGTTACCATGGCAACATGATCTTTGACACACACAAAAAGTATGTCGCGCGCATCTTTACATCATTACCAATGCATGTGCCAAATTTCATGAGAAGTGGTGAAAAACTGAGGGAGTAGTTTGAACTGCAAGATTTTTACTTTATTTTTGCAAAAATATACTGATACCATGGCAACACGATTTCCAACACATGTGAAAAATGTGTCTTGCACATCTTCACCCCAACACCAACATATGTTCCAGGTTTCATGAGAATTGGTTAAAAACTTAGGAAGTAGTTTGATGCGCAAAATTTGCATCGGATCAACCATACGCTGATTCCTATATACCCCCTTCAAACTTTGTTGGCGGGGTATAATAAATAGTAGTTTGCAAGACAGGTACATGTACTCATTGTATTCATCAAAAACAGTTTTTTTTTAATTTCTGACAATGATATAAATGGAAAAATCAATTTATTTGTCCATCCAGAGGATTGATATTATCAGAATCTAAACTTACACATATGAAAGGAGTTGATGTTTAGCACTCAACACTCCTCTCTTCCCGGTTGTTTCTTCTGGTAGCGTATCCCCATCCGGAGGTTCCAGTAAATCAGGGTTATTAGCGAATATTCCAGTGGGGTGAAGTACAACAAATGGCTTAGCCTGTGTGAAAAGACAGTCAAAACATCAAAAGGGAATAGAAAGTTTTTAAATACCTTTCAAGAGATACAAAATAGTAAAATAGTAAATGGACGCTAAATGGCGAGCCATGATTGGCTGTCAAGTAAACAAGTTAGGCTTGGTACCAGCCGTATATTGAAGCGAAGCATCTAAAATGAAGCAAGGATTCTTGCAAACTCCTTCTGGCGGCACAGAACTGGGTCTGTTAGCTGGATATAGGCTGCCTCGAGCATGCGCAAATGAGTGAAACTCCATTTAGCGTCCATTGTCTAGATTCGGTTCTACTATATATTGTTTTACTCTAGCGTTTTAGTCATTCATGCAATTTTGCATGTCGAAAAGCTTCAGTATGTCCGTTTTTAAATCTATTTTACGATTTTGCGGTACCTAACACTTATTTAGATACAAAATATATGGAACCAATGGGTTTACATACCTTTGTATGGAAGACCTGATCAGATTCCTTTCTGTATGAGTTACAGTCATCAGCAATAGCCAGTTGAGGATATAGTCCAGAGCACAGTATCACCTTCAGTAGGTTGATCTCACGGTTCAGAAGACTGCGATTCATGTTAGACTTGGCCTACATCAAATGAAGACAATAAACTTTGTGAAAGATAATTTGAACCAGAAGTTCACCCTGGGGATTAATCGGTTATAATAAAAGCAGAAACAGAGAGGTTTGACAAAACCCCTCAAAAAATGAAGAGATTTTGACATTTTCTATTAAGTTCTCAGCTTGTGATGTTTGCCCCGTATATAATGAAATATTAAATAAATTTTCATTTTTTATGCATGGAGAATGCATAGACATTCTTACCTCCATTTCTGTGACATCATGGGAAAGTTTGAATTGGATATCTGCAAGCTTGGAAGCATCATCATCACTCTCTTCATCTTCATCACTCACATCAACATCCTGAAATTCATGAAGATTGCATTATTCGTATTGATTAATATAACATATACACATCAGCAAAGGCATTGATTAACAAAAGCTACCAGAACAAAAATGGTTGAACAAAATGATATATATTATTTTTTTTGTAAAATAAACATATGAACTACTGCAATGCTCTCATTTAGAAACCATGTCCAGGGGCCGGTAACACAAAGCTTGGCGATGAATAGCAAATATGAAAGAACACTTCTGATTGGTTCTTAGCCGGCACTTTGAACCAACTGCGCATGAAACATTGATCTTGATTGGTCTATCGATGTAGTGATTGATCGCTAATCTTTGTGTTACGGACCCCAGAATACATTACGTATGCCCACTCAATGCTTGCCATAGGCAATGCAATTCTGTAGTTACACAAGTATATCCTGCCTATCCAGAAAACAAGCACTCTATCGCAAGAAAGCCCTAATTCACAAAATTTAGATAGGACTTAAAATGGCATTTAAATTTGAATTTGTAAGCACTATATTACAGCATCCATCAAACCAGGCTTAAGGAGACACGAGCTCCTGGGTTTAACATTAAACTTACGTTTTGCATGAATTTAAAGTCACAAAAATCCCTGTCATAAGAAAATGGCTGGTTTTGAATTCAGTATAAGAAATAGTAGAGTTTGCTTCTCAGGGCGAATACATGCAATAATAAATCTTTTTGTACATCTAACCTCCTTCATTTTTCCTTCAGATATAACTATTTTCAGCCCAGACCATCCCTTTAAGTGCATTATAAAGAACTAGAAAACACAAATAATTCCAGAAAAAGTCTCACATATAGGAAGTCAGAGATATATTGTATGTGGAATTTCTAAGCAAATAAACTCTCTGTAAGTCAAGTAATCTTAATGTGAAAAGATTACTTTATAGCAAATCTTGAATCATAATTGAGAGAGAGAGATGTTATAACTTACCTCACGTTCAAGTTTGAGTAATTTTCTTCTTTTTGTAGCATTCTGTGTCTTCCTCTTCAGCTCTTTTAATCTCTTTCTCTCTCGATTCCTAGATTGTCTCTCAAGACTGGAGAATTCACGCTTCTCATCTTTGACACCAAGAAGATTGTTGGTCTAAAACAGATTCACAACCAAAATTATGATCTTTTCAGATATCTTAATTTTCAACCATTCAAATTTACAAGAGTTTAAACCATAGTCTTCTACATTTCAGTAATTTCAGAACTAAAAATTATAAATTCTGTTAAAAATAGAAGTTGATATCCATTGTCCTGCAGGTGAAAAAGTCAATGGCATCCTGAATAAGGTAAATTTCATAAATAAAACTCATTTAAAAAACAAACAGGCAACATCTGTGGTCCCTATACAGGGTAGGAATTAATTATTTTTTTTTAGGGGCTACTTTTTTTTTACATTGGGGCTACCACTGAATATCTTGGGGCTATTTTCTAATTCATGGGGCTACTTTTTTTTACCTTTTGACATTCCGAGACTCAATGTGATGCCTAAAAGCTCAGAACATGTTTAACTGTAATTACTGTAGGCTACAGGCCTTACAATAAACAACAGTGATCCCACCAGAGCAGTGGCGAACCTAGGATTTTTCACAGGACAGGGGGGAAAATTTGTCCCCCCAAAAATGTGACAAGCAAAAAAAAAGTCTTCAACCACAAATATAGGATTTCGTACCAAAAAGCAAAAAGCAAAAAAAAAAAAAAAAAAAAGTGCATGGGTTGTGACTCGTCGGGGGGGGGGGGGGGGGGGCAGACTGCCCCCCGTAGGTACGCTGTCGCCTTCAGCTTCACACACTTCAAATTCGAGCCAATCGAGGCCCCAAGTCCAAGACTTTATTGTCGATTGTCTCTGTAGTCTGTACAGTAGGCCTACTGTTTCTTTTTCTGTTTTTTTTTTTGCTTATCCTTCTCAATAGTATCTCGATTCGGAGATGCTTCTGGCGCTGGCTCTGGCTGTTTGGCAGAGCCAGGTTGAACTCGAATTAGAAACTTATCCATCTCGCACTCCGACTCGACGATGTCGATAATCAGCGCTGTCACAATCACCAGCTGATCGCATACAATTCTGTGCATGCCTAGTACACATAATATACATGTACCGTACGATGCACGTGGTCTCGTTACCAGCTGTGCAGTCTAATCGTGCACGCTTACATGTACATGTATATAAGCCATGCGACAAGTGCGTCAACAATTCTAAAAACCCGTGCTAAAGACTATGCGTACTCCGCATCCCATATTGCATTGCGTGTTTATTTATAATCGCGAAGCTTCCGGTGTTACGGAAGGTTCGGATATTGCATCGACCGTTCAACTTAAAGCTGGCAAGGGCGATATAAAAGATGCGCTTGCTCCGCCGCCGGAGAAAGTAATTATATGTGAAGTATTTTTTACATTGTCGATGGTATTTTATTGGGGTGATTCTGAAATAAATAGTCGCTCCAATGCATTGTGTTTTGAGAATTTTTAGGGGCGATTTGGGCTGTCATGGGGGCAAATTCGGCCGTCGCCCCCGTGTAATTCCGACCCTGCCCCTATATGTTTTCCATGCTTTTGTCTTTGTGTACAAAGAGCACAACCAATATATGAACAATTTTGTCTTACAGGGAATGTACCTATAATGTTTTATATGAATTGGCATATCTTTGTTTTCATTTCATTCTGAACACAATATGCAATAATGCAATTTCAATTGAATAAAAAAATAATGAACTTGAAGAGAACTGAACTGTCAATGTAAAAAATCATATCCAGAAAGTATTCTGCAAAAAAAGATTTTAATCTCAGTGAAAACAAACTTGTCAAAAAACACATTGAAATCATCTTAAAATTGAAAAGTCTTACATCCAATAATTCTTTGAATTGCCTCTTGAGTTTAGACATTTCATAGAACCTCTGCTCCTCCAATCCTCTTCTTTTACACCACTTACGAGATGATGAACCTCCGGATGCTTTCATCTATAAAAATAAACAATTCAATCAAATTCATTTATTTCCTACAAATGCAGCATATAAAATCAATAATAGTAAGATCATATTTTACCCAGGGTAGCCACTTCAGTTCTGAAAACTGTTCTCCCAGAGGGCCCTGCTTAACATGATAATGTTATTATTACCCCCGCTTTAGCGCGGCTACCTTGATCAGTCGCTCAAGCATTCAAGGAATTCCTTTCTACTGGGTACCCATTCACCTCACCTGCGTCGAGTGCAGCACAATGTGGGTAAATTTCTTGCTAGGGGAAAATATGACATGGCTTGGATTCCAACCCACATCCCTCTGATTGAAAGACAAGAGTCGTAACCACTAGGCCACGACGCCGCCCCCAATTGTTGATATCACAGAATAAATACAATATAATACAATAACAGAAACACTTTAATAGAAACATATCAATATTGACAGTATGTACAAGAAGAATATGAATAAAAACAAGCAAAATATAAACAAGTATGATATATTCAAAGTATATTGATTTGGAATATGAATGAAAGGTTTACTTTAACTTGGTCTAAAATCAGTTGGTTTACTTCTCCGATAGTTTCAATGCTAAATCTATTTGGTCTACTATCAAGGTGGTCTAATGGCCGTAAAAACATAACTTATTGAGGTAATTAAGGAAATGGAGGTAAAAAGCAAATAAAAATTTAAGAAAGGAAAACGTTATAAAAGATGAAGAAACTTTGTTATGCTACTACACACAGTAGAGGTGTTGTGGCTCAATGGATAAGTCTCCAGACTTTGAACCAGAACCACAAGGCCCGGGGTTCAAATCCCATTGCAGTAGTCGCGTCCTTTGGCAAGGCATTTATCTACATCTACTACTCTCCACCCAGGTAGGTGGATTCCCGGTAGGACGGGATTACTTGAATGCTAAAGTGCCTTATCAGGGCAGCCCTGCTAAAGCCGGGGTAACAGTATGGAATGCTTTAAGAATATTGTATTAAGTGCTATACAAATATTGCATATCGTTATTATTATTAATATTATCATTATCATTTACTGATGAATGAACATACCTGTATCCATTCATCATACGCATTGAGTAATGTAAAGGGATCTCCATGTTCTGATTCAAGAGATTTTCTTGCACTCTGTATAAAAGATAAACATCATCATTTATTTTACAATTAGCATTTTAATTCCACAAAGAACAAAAGTAGTGTATTTCTACAGTAATTTAACAGTTTTTTTACAAGCCTAGTACTACAAGGTACGATAGTATTCATTCAGTAGTATTTTGTCACATATGACACACCTATATATCATAAATTTCCATAATGTGTATATTTATGTACAAAATATTCTTAACATCGATTTCTTAAATTTCATTGAGTACAACATTCCATTTTATTTATTATATAATTTTTTGCAATTCAGTTCTTTTTGTCGCGAACCTTGGTCAGTTTTCAATAAATCAAAATCAAAGTTGAATTGAATTGAAAAAAAAAGTATACTTTTGGTTGAATGAATGAAAACCATGCAATTCAGTTGATGAGTTTGGGATTAA
This sequence comes from Lytechinus pictus, assembly GCF_037042905.1. Lineage (NCBI taxonomy): Eukaryota > Metazoa > Echinodermata > Echinoidea > Temnopleuroida > Toxopneustidae > Lytechinus > Lytechinus pictus. The sequence continues at coordinate 31,567,114 of NC_087256.1, read as the reverse complement.
ATGGCTATGGGCAATGAAAAGAGGAGTATTGAAAGTAGCAAGTACCAAAGTGATGAAATAAAAAAATCCCTCATTTTGCTTTTCATTTGGCCATACCTTGGGCTACCATACATCATCAATTTATGTCAAATTTGGTATATGGAGATTTTTATCATGCTCTACCGAAATATTATTATTATTATTATTATTATTATTTATTCGGCATAATCAAATACATAAACAACATATACAAACAATAGGAATAGGAGAGTCACATGGATGCCGGGAAAGGAAATAGATTAACTAAATAACTATAACCCGAAGGTCTTCCTTTCCAATCCATATAGTCATGAACATGATAAAATGCACAAGAAGAAATTCGATGACATAACCCCCTCCATACAGACCCAGCCCAACGCCCTATTACCCATGTTTATACATTGGCGATTGCAAGAAAAGAAATCTGAACTAGTATCTCAAGCACTTCTTTACAATCTTGACACTCTTTATGCAATAAGTTTTTAAAAAAACAAGTCACTGCATGTTTGCACACCAAGCCCCCCCCCCCCGCCCTCATCCCCTGTCTCGTCTGTCTCTGAAATGGAGAGAGAGCATAGGTGGAAGGGAGATAGAAAGAATGAACTTGTAGAAAAGATAAGGAGAAAATTGTGACGAGTGAAAAGAAGAAAAAGAAGAGATGGAGTGGAATACAAAGTTTCATGGATATGAAACTTTATTTAAATGCTCGCACTGACAGAGATCATTGACATGTTGACATGCTTGAACTACCTTCCATTTCTATTGTTAATTAATGCACATGCCTTACCTGTTGCTATGTTAGACAAATGTCAGTCAAGCTCTATATATTTACATGTACCAATGTTACGTAATTGCGACCAGTTTACTCTGTTATTCAAATGAACTTATCTTCTAATGCCTACATTTCTTCTCCCTCTTCTCCATCTATGTTTCTTTTTCTACTCTTAACTTTCTTATATATGCAATTACATATGATGTCATTACAGTACGTAATTTATTTGTATCTGGCGACCCCAACTCAAGCTCTGCTTTCAGGGTTTTCGCCTCCTTCAAAATTGTGTCGAAATATATACTGTATTCGTTACTATGTCAAATATTATTTTGTATCTGTTTGAAGGAAATAAATGTGATTTTCAATCAATCAATCAATATGGAAATAATACATTGTAGTATAAAGGCATATAATGAACTTCTTTACAAGAAGCAAGATGAACAGACAGCCAGTACAAATTAAGTATCTTGGAGCAACCTTCTTGAGCCCAGAAACGAGACCGTTTTCAGGCAATATGAGGTTGCTACCTTCGTCATATTTCTAAAATACATCTTTTTCTCTGCTGCCCTCATTTTTTTGTTTAAACTTGAGATACAAGGTGTTAACACCTCATCAATTGTATGGTATATTGATGGATCTAAAGTACTTACCATTGCATCATGATCTCTATGAGCTCTACTTGTGAAGGGAGATTGTACACTAAGAGCAGCTGCTATTGAAAGCACAGGGTCAATCATCTCAAAACATAAACAGAAAAATAAATATTCTTATTCTCACTTCATCATTTAGCCAAACTGAATAATATACTTCAGCTAGCAAAACAACTAGGCCATCATACTGTTGATAATAACCAGTAATACATAAGTATGAATGATATTAATATATTTTTCTCCTATCATAAATGTAAATCTACAGAGCCCTTGAGGGGTCATGACATACAATTGTTCTCACAGGTTACTAATTTGTTCCCACAACATAAGTCATTGGAACAAGTTAGTAAGTTGAGGAAATGACTAAATTATGAGAAAGATTAACCCTATAGCACCTACAGATTCCTATGCATAATGGCAATTACTCACTGGAGGAAACAATAAAACTGGTAATAAGTAGGCATTGTTTCAAACAAATTGAAATAGTTTTTATAAATTTACTTTTGTTCATTACAAGTTATATTTATTTTGTAGCATAGGACCTGTTGAATAGAATGGTACATGGCAAAGTTCAATCAGATGTACGAATATTGATCTTTGACAATCGTTTGCAGAGCGAGAAGAAAAAAAACAAAAGTTCGGGTTTCAGCCGCCCCAGTCCCACGCCTTCAAAAAAATGTAAAGTATCACTGACAGAATACTAAAGTTTTCGCCAAATCTTGGATCAAATATGTCAAAAATTAATTCCAACTCACATCTAGATGTCACTCTGTGTGATATCCAACGTTTTGATGAACATATAGCAACGCCCGAGCTTCTTCGGCGAAGTAAGTGGTTTTCCGAGACATGGACGCAGCCATCTTTGCTGAGATCGACTGCGCAACAGTCTGGAACTTGCTACACACCGATGCATGTCAATCGGTTTTTCTCTATTATACTCAATAGGAGCATACACTTTTCTATGCAGATCTATATAGCAGCCAACCTATACGGTATGCACACGCAATATTACCACGGTAAATCATAGACAAGAGATACTATAGCGCAAAGAAAATGTACGGGCGGTTAAGGGCGGTTCAGTGTGTAATAGGAAGGGCGGTCTCGGGCGGTTCAGGTGCTATAGGGTTAATGAAAACCCCATGTCATATCACCCTAGGGGCTCGGTAAAACACAGTATTGTTACTCTAGGCAACTTCTACTTTCACATTTCTGCTTTCATTTTTTAAAGAATGGATACCCATTTACTAAACCTGGGTGGAAAGTGGCAAATTTAGATGAATGCCTTGCCAGAAGATGGTGGGGTTCAAACTCCGGGTCTTGTGGTTCAAATTCTGGAGACTTATTCACTGACCTACAACACCTCAGATTAAGAGCTGGTCCGCTAAAACCAGGGTAATTATGATACATTATTATAGAGTACCTAGAAACTTATTAGATTAAATTAAAGTACAGTAGAGATCAAGTAGATGATAAGCACTGTATACTGTAATCAAATATAATAATAAGGGAATATTGGATTGCCTTGAGTGGGATACGTAGAAATATTGTTCTTCAGCGAGTAACAATATTTCTACGCATCCCATGAAAATTGAGCATCCAATATTATCATTATTATTCAGATACCCCCACACACAAAGCTAAAAATAAATTGATAAAGAAAAAAAATTGTTTTTACACACCATTTTATGTCAATCCTGTAAATCATGAGCATGGCGACTAAGTATTAAAAAAAAAGAAATCTCTGTAAGATGCGCTAGCGTATAGTGCAAGCGCATTTGATTTCAATGAATTGACGCAATCTCGCTCTTTTGCCACACCTCCTGGCAACTAACACACAATGTAATTTCATTGTGACGTAACAATAGCTTCATGCGCACAATCATTTATTAACCAATGATAATCTGGTGGGCGGGGCAAAATATTCATTTCATCCGATATGGAAAATATTGGATGGTCTTCATAGACATACATGTTAAGAAACAGTTTCAATATTTTGTCTCTTTAAAAACAACCGCGCAAGACGCCAAAAAATATCTGCGCCTCTAAAATCCTACATCTAAATGATAATAATAATCATTATTATAACCTGAGAGCACCTACCTTGAAGATAGTACCCATGATAAGCATCTTGCCAATGACAACATCAACAGGGAGCTGAGATAGCATACGACCAACAGGAGTAAGAGTCTCCTTCTCAGACAGGGCTCCTTGCTCCTTCAAAAACACGATAGAGTTCTCTATGCTGGAGGCAGGAGGGGCCTCGATGAAAGGAAACCTGCAGAATTATACAAAAGAAATTATTTATCCTAGACCTAAGATATTTAATAGGAGTTAGTGTCGACCTCCATGTCAAAAAAGGTTCAGTGCTCCTTAGAAAAAATATGATGGGTTCTTAATTACAAGATTCATTAAGTTGCTCTAAACTTTCTGACTTTGACCTTTACAAATCTTCTCTCCCTCTCTCTCTCTGTAGTAATTTTACCCCTGAAGGGTATTAACCACAATCTGAACAAAACAATACTCTAAGAATCATTGTTTTAATAGTGATATATTATTTTTGCAAGTTTAGCAATCAGTCTACTCTAATATTTGACTATTTTCATTTGAAAAGAATCTCAAAGATCATACAACTTAAATGAAGAAAACTTGAATGAAACATCATGAATAAACATCATTACTTATTTGTTTCTTTGTTTTGTTTTGTTCATGCATGTCTATTATCTTTCTATAAACTAGTGGAAAACAAATTTCTTTGCAATTTTAATGTTGCGAAGACAAAATAAAATATCTTGTATCTTCTATGAAAAAGAAGTACATCAATCTATTTATTAAAAAAAAATTGAAAAACTTCTGTAACTGAAAACTCAAAGATATAAGTACACCTATGAAATGTTTAGCAAAGTTAGCAGTAAATGTATAATAATATTGATTAGACTTTAATGCTTTTCTTGTTGTCTCCTCTAACTATAAGAAAGAAAACAAGACATATACAAAGTTTTCCCTTATGCAAACTTTCAAACTATCCCTATCACCCTTCCCCCTTCCTCTAAAAATATAGGAAACTTCAGGAAGAAAACAACTTAATAACAACTGCACAATATTCATGAGAATGACATTAATGTAGATAACTCACTCTCTGGGGTTTTTAAGACCGAGAGCGACCATCTGAAGTAGTAGCGAGTCCAGAGGAACCCTTTGTATTTCTGGTGTGGAGTAGGCCTGGAAAGCATCATAGTCCGACTCTGCATACAGCCGGAAACACACGCCAGGACCAGTACGCCCTATGAGTTCAAGGTGCAAAACATTGAGTTAAACATGACAAAAAACACAACATTTGATTTTCAAGATAAAGCAGCCATCTGAAGGAGGAGTGAATCTAGAGGGACTCTTTGTATTTGGAGGGGGAGGGGAGAAGGCATCAAATATTTGATATATCCTTTTCTCAAAATGGTTTTCTAAAGGTGCATATTACTTATTTTATATTCATTCACAAAGTAAATTTCCCTGCCTTACCCCGGCTCAAGAAATACTTGCTGTTCTCAAACAAAGCTTGATAACCCAAGACTCATGGTAGCTTATGAATATTCATGAGTGCTCTGTTGTGCACATGCTTTCATTTAACACTTGTTGAGTCCAATCAGGCAGTTGGATGCAGCATGAATATTCATGGAAGCTATATGTCTGATTGGACATCAGAATATAATTATTATAGTGTCAATGGTTAAAGAAAAATCACAGTCAAAATATGATATAAAATGAATGAGACATATGTACAGTGGTGCTCGAAAGTTAGTGATGCCATCAGAATATGAACATATTTAAAGTGTTCATGTTCTGCCATGTTTTAGATATTTAATTGTGAAGTCACGTGATGAAATATTACACTTAATGAAGTTTGTTTCTCTTGACCAAACATGGTAGCGTTGTCTACATTCAACGCTCAGCATGAAGGAGTGGATTTTGTGATGGGGTTCACTAACTTTTGAGCAAAACTTGAATACCATGGGAAAAATCTTTTCTGTTTGGGGATAATTTACCTCCATCTGTCCACGTCAAATAACATTTTGTACTAAATCAAAGTTTTCTAAAGCAATTTCAAGGCCTTTTGAAGGAATATCTTGATGGTGATTTGCCCTCAGTCCCTATTGGAGGCTGATGTATGTGTTATGTACATAGAATAGTATGACTGTTGGATACCACACCCTACCTGCTCTCCCTTTCCGCTGCTCTGAGCTAGCTCGACTGATCCAAAACTCCTGAAGCTGCTGCATCTTAGCCTGTGAGTTATAATTCATCTCTTTCACCTGTAGAAAGGTCAAAGGTCATAGAGGTCAAATATTACAGGTCATAAAACGGCAGAATGACAACAGTAATGGCATACCTAATCTTGGGATAGGCAGAAAGCTGGCTAAGTCAGTGCTAATATCAATCCATGAATCATTTTCATAAATGAGCTATAATAATAATAATAATAATAACATAGGGTATTTATATTGCGCACATATCCACCTTGTTAGGTGCTCAAGGCGCTCCTATATTACTCGGCTAAGCTAGGCGTTCATGGCGCACACAGCTTTTTAAGGAATTACTTCCTACCGGTACCCATTTACCTCACCTGGGTTGAGTGCAGCACATTGTGGACCAGTTTCTTGCTGAAGGAAATTACACCATGGCTGGGATTCGAACCCACGACCCTCTGTTTAATCCACTGGGCCACAACTATATCACCTTGTCATAATAATGAAATTCAAATATGAATTGCCGATGATGAATGGGCATTATTTAATGATACAAATCAAAATCAAGCAACTCACATATTAAAAACAAATAAATTGTTAAAAACATAAACAAATTTTATAAGCATATCTTTAAGACAAAATAAGAAATCACAAATATGGATAAATAAAGGTTTCTTTCCATGAGAGTAATGCATTATTTCTAGAGTGACTTTCAATGAATTTGAATTGAAATGAAAGAGTTTGATGATAATAGCACTTTGAAGCAAACTGGATTGATTACGTCCAATATGTGGGGGCGTCGTGGTCTAGTGGTTACGACTCTCGTCTTTCAATCAGAGGGACGTGGGTTCGAATCCCAGCCATGGCATGTTTTCCTTCAGCAAGAAATTAATCCACATTGTGCTGCATTCAACCCAGGTGAGGTGAATGGGTACCCAGTAGGATTTATTCCTTGAATGCTTTAGCGCCTATACGGCGGCTCAACTACGGCCAGGGTTATGATATAATACCAAGTATCAAGCGCAGTAGAGTATATGCAATTATAGTAGCTGCGCTATACAAATGGAACATATTATTATTATCATAATATACACTGTACAATGAGAAATCATAAGCTATTACAAACTAACAAAATCACACCATCTGATTGTCTGAGAGCATCTTTGTCAACTAATTTCAATTTTTTTTTTCAAAAACATGAAACATGAAACTGTAATATGATTCAGTATTACTATACCTTTCCTGAATCCACAATAAATCTTACTCCATCGATTGTGACAGAAGTCTCTGCAATATTTGTTGATACAATGCATTTCCTCACTCCCTCAGGTGCTATATCAAAGGCCTTTAAAAACAATCATTGATTAGAAACTGCATGAGGAAGAGTGGAACCCCGGGGGGGCCACTTCCATTTACGAGTGGATACCATGCGCGACCATGAGATCTCAAAAAGCACCCTAAACACATATTTTCCATATTCTGAAAATGCACCCCTTAACAAGTATTGGCGTGTGAAACCCTACCCTTAACAAGTATTGGAACCAAAACGATACTATTGGCAAGTATTCCCTGAAATGTACCCCTAAACAAGTACAGCGATATTTCAAACACGGACGTCGGTTTTACCTTTACCTTCATCATTGGGTATAGTACAGCCCAACTCACGCAAATCGTACTCTAAACACGTAGTGTTGACTCCTGGGGCAAAAAGTACATCCTTTATAAAACATTTTAGTCTTGATTGTTTATACCCTCGCAAATTTGACCCTAAACACGTAAATTTCCTAGCGAAATAGATACCCTTTTTTATTATTTTAGTGTTTTTGACACCCTTATTACGTTACGTACGTAACGTGCCCTACCTTGAAAAAGACATCCCTTTTACGTGGTTTTTTGGTCGCGCATGTTATCCACTCGTCAATGTAAGTGGCCCCCCCGGGAGTGGAACAAAGGTAACTTCTTTGTATATCATTTAAAGGGAAACCAACCAAAATAAAAGTTCTTTTTAGAGGAAAAACTAAAATCAGACAAGTTGATAGGTGAAAGTTTGAACAATATTGGACAAACAGTAAGAAAGTTATGAATTTGAACCTAAGGAAACTTCAAATTGACCGCATTAGTGATGTCATAGTGATGAAAGGCAAGGACTACTGTTCCATATACTCTATATATAAATGGTTGAAATTTCGTTGTTTTTTTTTCAGAAGTTTTACTTCAAATAATATTTTTCTTTCATGAGGACATAAAACAATATATTTATTTTGATTACAGTCCCAGGGAGATACATGTAGCTACTTAGGAGAAAACCATAAATCCCTGATAATTAAGTACATGGCCTATGGGAATGTTGTCCTTTCCCCTTGTCATGATTTACTTACCCAGTTGCCAATTTGAAATTTACATAGTCTTAAGGATTTCAATTTTGAAACAACTATAACTTTCTCATCACAACATTTTTTACTAAGGTTAGATTCCCCTTTAACAGAAGTGCATAGTTCTCTAATGGATAATAAAAGTAACACAAATATATTTTTGTATAACTGTCAGGCCCAGATCAGAAGGGGGGGGGGATCCAAACTTTTAAAAGAAAATTATTTTGTGCATCCCCCCATATAAGATAACTTTTTTTTTTGTAGGGAAATTGTGCAGAATCAACTAAATTCTACACTTTCACTTTTCAGAAATCTATATAACTAGCTAAAGTCAGGGTAATGATAGGAATAGTGCACTCCAAAAATGAATTTCTAAAAAACGGAACACATGAAATATTCAATAATATCAAAAGTTAATAAAATCACTAAGAACTTATAATCAAAGAAAGAGACCTTATCTTGTTCAGCGACTGAGAGTGAGCTGTGAAGTGGAAGGACAATCCATCTCTTTGTTTGACTAGCATACATTCTGGCTGCTTCTACTACACTGGTGATCTCTGACATACCACTTAGAAAGACTAGTAAATCTCCTCTCTCGGTGTCAGGGTATTTGTGGTCTATACGCTGCATGATACGGAGATAGGGCCTGGGATCCAGTCTTTCTGACTTACTGCTCTGCTCCTGTTTACAGAAGAAACATACCTTGGGTCACATCAACACTATTCCCATTGCCTAAATTAATTGCATAATCAAATCTTAAAATAAGCTCATTATGAATTAGCTACTGTTCATGATTTTTTTCAAAGCTAATGAACAAATGTGAAGGAAAATAGTTGAGCTTCGATCATCATCTTATTACATCATTCTAATTGCAATTATATAATATTTAGCCCTATCACGGAAGATATTTGTTTTTATTGTCAATTTCCTGCTCCCCTATCTTTCATAATATTTCTTCTTTCCAAATTCTACTCATATTTTTTGGTAATAAGGTTAGCTTTTCAATTGGACTGTTACTTTTTCTTCAAATGTACAAACTTCAGGTCCTACTAATATTTACTGGACCTACATTCTGACATAACCAATGGTACGATAGGTAAACACTTACCGATTCATTGATAGGTACATACTCCACCTGAATGGGATACAGCCGTCCTGGAACCTGCAAGAGCATGAAATGATACATATGAATATCAATATGACGCTACAAGTTACTTAGAAATAGACAGAACCAAGGAAAAATTCCTTTAAGGGAAAGTCCACCCCAACAAAAAGTTGATTTGACTAAAAAGAGACAAATCGATCAAGCATAGCACTGAAAATTTCATCAAAATCGGATGTAAAATAAGGAAGTAATGACATTTTAAATTTTCGCTTAATTTCATAAAGCAGTAATATGTACATCGTAGTCAGTATGCAAATGAGGGGACTAATGACATCATCCACTCACTATTTCTTTGGATTTTATTATATGAAATATAAAACTTGATCTTTAATGATACTTTCTATTAATAATTACAATACAATTAATCTTAGGAAGTATAATTATGAAAACAAATTCAAATTTTCATTTTCAGTTATTTGTAATTCAATCATTTTGTCTTATCTTTAAGACTACAAAATTAAATAAAAGACAGTATGGTGAATTTCACTACTTTGAATATAAAATGTTGCCAAAAAATATCATTACATTTAAATCTGCAAATATCAACATTCCATATATCCATTAATTGCCTAAATCAAAGAAATTACATAAAAGTCTATCAGATTTAAGAGGTCCCAAGAGATTTCACTTTTGCAAATGTTACACATACATATTTGTACATTCAATGGGTGATTTCAAGTACAATGCTAACATCTGGTGTTTTCACAACACCAACACCAGTCACAACACGGTACTACTTGTAATGAGGCTGGTGTTGAACTTGAAATTGACCTTGGAAAATAACACATTTCCAGGAATTTACGTTGAGCGCTGGTGTTGAATGTCATCTGCTGAACCGAGCATTACAGTTGGTGTAGACGATCTATGTGTGATTTCCCCATTCATCAACACCAACCCCCAGGGATTGGGAAAATCATGATTTCATGTTCAGTATTGGTGTTCTTGTTGGTGATCTGAAGGTCACCGACAAAATGAAACATCCTTGTAAAATTGCACTAGTTACAGTTAAGATGAGTGCAAATCATTAGAGATTTACATATTTTAATGAAAAATAATTTACTCTTTTGGATTCATCAAGAGATTTTACTTCATTTTCTCCCTGATTTCTCCTTCATTGAGATAAAATTGAAAATGATCAGCAAAGCTGCACAGTGGTGTAACGTCATGAGGTTTTGATAACGCGGTCGGTATTGCATTTCTGAACCCACCTCAATGTTAGATCTCAGTTCAGGTGCCTTTTTCATGCTCATAACACCAACACCAGACTTGAAATCACCAAATGTAATATAAAAACTTCAATGAAGTGGAAGAATATTCTGTATATCAAAAAAAAGAAGACTATACACTCACTCATGAAATGGCTACCAACTTAAATTATAATTCTGAGGGAGAAGATTTGTACGACACCAAAAATTCTGAAAATATTCATGCTTAAGTGCAAGCACGACTCAATATTGTGTAAAAGGGGAATTGAAAACAGGAATAACTTTTTTTTAAGACACAGAGTAATGGTGTTTTTTTCAATTTTACCTGAATGACTGGGGCATCCTTGAAGTAATTTGAGAATAGATTGATGTTGATGGTTGCCGACATGAGAACCAGCTTGAGATCATCCCTTTGCTCCATCATACACCGGAGGACACCAAGGAGGAAATCACCGTGGAGATGACGTTCATGAACTTCATCCAAGATGAGGACATGGTACTGGGAGAGGACTGGATCAAGCTGGAGTTGACGTAAAAGGAGACCTGGGGTACACATTTACAAAGCATAAGAGAAAAGTTAAGCTCTTTCATTTGCAGGCGTCATGATGTAGTGGTCATAACTCCCATCCATCAATCCAAGGGTTGTGGGTTTGAATCATTCTCTAGACGTTAATTTCCTTTAGCAAGAAATGTATCCGCATTCCGCAATGTGCTGCACTCAACCCAGGTAAAGTACTATGTAGGATTTATTCCTTGAATGCTTTACTGCCTACTATGGCAGCTCATATATAGACAGGGTAGTAATATATATTGGGCACAGAAGAAAAGGCTTACATACAGGTCAATAGGTGCAGGGCTATATAAATTAATATCATTTGCCTTGAAATTAAATTCTTGATTGAGATATATGTCTAAGCATCCATATTTCGCAATCACCCTATATTATATTTGGAAAATTACAAACTTAACAGGGATTGTTCACCATAAAATCACATCAAAGCATTTTGTACGAAAACATTGAAGAAAACATGTCATCTCCTATCTATTATACAGGACACATGCAGAGATAAAAACTGTATTATTCACCTTTCTGGAAGAATCATAGTGAAGAATCAGATAAAGCTTCTAAATGTTCATACAATTCAATTAACAAATGGATGAAGTGGTCATTACTTGTCATTAATACCTTACCTGCTTGCTTAGACAGCATGAATGCTTTGAAAGTAACACAGGACTGAGTGCATGAAGTCTCTCAGAAAGAATTGCTATTGAGGATACATTCCTTACCAAAAGGCACTAGCTCATGGACTTGAACCAAGGATTGGAAGATCACAGATTTTAAACTGTGTGGAAGGAATAAGAAATCTTATGCCGAACGTACACAGACTACCAAACTGATAGGTCTCATATTATGCCATCTTACGGTAGTGAACAAACTACAAGAAATGCTCAGAAGCCTCAACATACCTTTGGTGAGAAAAAGGTTGTTGGTGTTCTCAAATCTGACTATAAAGCCTTCGACCTGGGAACCATATTAAGGTTCTACAAGATATGGTCTGACCCTCTTAGTGAATGAAATATGAGAAATGCTCAGAAGCCTTGACATACCTTTGGTGAGAAAAAGATAATTGGTATTCTCAAATTTGACTTAGCCTTCAACCTGAGAACCATAAGGTTCTACACGATACGGTCTGACCCTCTTAGTGAATAAAATACAAGAAATACTTAGAAGCCTCTACATACCTTTGGTCATCTCAAACCTGATTTAGTCTTCAACCTGAGAACCATAAGATTCTAAAATATATGGTTTTATACCTGACCCTCTAATACAAGTAATGCTGAATGATAGAGAGGCCGTGACATACCTTCAGTAAGAAAAAGAAGTTTTGTGGCCTGTGTCTTGGTTGTCTCAAATCTGATTTGGTATCCAACCTGAGAGCCATACTCGTGAAGTGTTTCATATCCGACCCTTTTAGCTAATGAGATGCAAGCAATACGTCTTGGTTGTGTCACAGCAACTGAGTCAAAGCCTGCACTCATAAGATACTGAGGTACCTTAGGGCAACAAAAGTTTATTAATGATGATGATAATAACATTTATTATTGCTTTATTTCCTAACAAGGCAAAAGCAATTTTGTGTCTCGCCCACTTATGAAAACGACCAGAAATATCGTGATTTGCGAGGGCACGCAAGAGAATTATATCGAAACTTCATTGTGAAATGACTAGGATGGAATAACACTTGTCATAAGAGCCTTGCACGTAAACTTTAATGTTGACCTGAAAATGACCTTTGACCTTACCATGTGACCTCTGACTGGAGCATAACATGCAGGTCGCCTAAGTACATCTACCATCCAAGTTTTGTTGAAAAGTAACTTACGGTTGTGGAGTTAGGTGTCATAAGAGAGTCTTGCATGTAAACTTTAACGTTGACCTCAAACTGACCTTTGACCTAACCATGTGACCTCAGACTGCAGCATAACATGCAGGTCCCCCAAGTCCATCTACCATCCAAGTTTGGATGAAATGCGACTTACGGTTGCGGAGTTAGGTGTCATAAGAGAGTCTTGCATGTAAACTTTAACGATGACCTGAAAATGACCTTTGACCTTACCTTTTGACTTTGACTGCAGCATAACATGCAGGTCCCCCAAGTACATCTACCATCCAAGTTTGGATGAAATGCGACTTACGGTTGCGGAGTTAGGTTTCATAAGAGAGTCTTGCATGTAAACTTTAACGTTGACCTGAAAATGACCTTTGACCTTACCTTTTGACTTTGACTGCAGCATAACATGCAGGTCCCCCAAGTACATCTACCATCCAAGTTTTGTTGAAAAGTAACTTACGGTTGCGGAGCTAGGTGTCATAAGAGAGTCTTGCATGTAAACTTTAACGTTGACCTCAAACTGACCTTTGACCTAACCATGTGAACTCTGACTGCAGCATAACATGCAGGTCCCCCAAGTCCATCTACCATCCAAGTTTGGATGAAATGCGACTTACGGTTGCGGAGTTAGGTTTCATAAGAGAGTCTTGCATGTAAACTTTAACGTTGACCTGAAAATGACCTTTGACCTTACCATGTGACCTCCGACTGCAGTATAACATGCAGGTCCCCCAAGTCCATCTACCATCCAAGTTTGGTTGGAAATCGACTTACGGTTGTGGAGTTATGTGTCATTAGGTTTGTGATGGACGGACGGACGACATTTGGATCCCTAAGTCTCGCCTTCACCTCCGGTGGGCAAGACAAAAATTACTTTTACCCTACCTTACCTAGGCTATTTTTCAAAATTTAATCCGGGGGAGGTACCTTTATAGCCCTCCCCTAAAAACTTTACTGCGAATTGCACAATCGCGACAACAAATTTGAACGAAGGTAGAGAATGATATATTCTGTGCGGTTGCATAGGTAAATTGCGCGAAATTCATATATTCTAAACCCCTCAAAAAAAGTTTGGAAATCCGTGTTTGGCCATTGATTTCTCCCAACTCCCAATTTTTCACAAAGCATATTTGATATCATTCAAAAGATCATTTAATTCTCTTTAAAATGATACCATGCTTGTTATGATCATGCCATCACGCAAAGAGCAGGATTAAAAAGTGTTGGATGAGGTCTGAATTGAAAAGCTGCAAAACGAGCAAAAAAAGTTTGGAAATCTGAGTTTGGTCATTAATTTCTCCCAACTCCCAATTCTACACAATGCATATTTGATATCATTCAAAAGATCATTTAATTCTCGTTAAAATGATACCATACTTGTTATGATCATGCCATCACAAAAAGAGCAGGATTCAAGTGTTGGATGAGGTCTGAATTGAAAAGCTGCAAAAACGAGCAGAAATAGTCATGAAGGGTCAATACAGAACATGATTTTTTTCTCTGTGTCAACAGAGATGAAAATCCATTCAAATCAAGTCCCTGCTTTTGTAGTGATGGTTCTGTGAGATAACATGGTTTGAAATACCCATGCATGTTTGTTTGTTTGTTATGTGTTTGCTTGTGCAGAGGTGTGTTTGATTCCATGTTAATGTTGATGTTAAGGTGCATGAAAACAAAAGAAACCGCTGAGAAACTCACTCATCACCACAGAAAAAAGAACAGTGACTTTCAATATTGTGTCATTTTGCAACTTTTGAAATTTGACCTTGCCCCACATTTCAAGGCACTGCACCTCCATGTGAAACATAATCATATCATGTAGGATATCATTTTAAAGAAAATTAAATGATCTATTCATTGATATTAATTACACATTGATATTTACTAAAACAAATGAGGAATTATCGATCAAAGTCAAAAGAATCCGCTGAGAAACTCACTTATCACCAAGGAAAAAAGAACACAGTGACTTTTAATATTGTGTCATTTTGCAACTTTTGAATTTTGACCTTGCCCCACATTTCAAGGCACTGCACCTCCATGTGAACCATAATCATATCATGTAGCATATCATTTTAAAGAAAATTAAATGTTCTATTCATTGAAATTAATTACACATTGATATTTACTAAAACTGAGGAGGGATTATCGATCAAAGTCAGATTTCCGAACTTTTTTTGAGGAGTTTATTTTCAGATTATAATAATAATAATAATAGCTGGATTTATAAAGCGCTTTTTGCCAGAGGATACAAAGCGCTGCTATTATTACCCCGCTGCTATTATCATATTAGATTATAAGTTATTCATGAAATCATACTTTTTGCTCGAATTCACTATATAAAGCTCCTAGAAAGCTTATTTTCTGTAAAAAAATATTTTATATAGCATAAATTATGTATTTCTGATTTGTTCCGTTTTATTTTTATTGTGTTTTTTGACAAGATTTGTCTATGACATTATTTCAGCCATACAGACCATCAAACTAAATGACTGTTGTCAATAGAAGTAAAAATAACGACTAATTTATGAATTTTAGCTGAAAACACACTTTGTTTTGACTTTGTACATGAAATCATGTTTTTAATACCAGTGTGTTGGTTCAGTTGGTACAGTGTTCGCCTCACAACCGGGAGGTCGGGAGTTCAAACCCCAGCCGCGTCAGACCAAAAGACATTGAAAGAAGGTACTTGCTGCTACCCTATTTGGCGTTTGACAACAAATTCAAGGGATAGAGCTACATGTACGTTGATCAGGGGCTGCACAGTGGCTGCCGGGCCCACCATCAACTTGGCACAACAAATTTTCAGATTATTTCTGTTTCAGATCTGTTTCGAACAATAAATTGTGGATTTTTTCATTTTTTAAGCAAATTTTTGGTCTGACACCTACACAATGTTCATAATTCTGTATTAAACCGCGTACCCGGGCATCACAAACTTGGTCTAAAAAAGTTGTGCGAGACTTTAAAGTAAAATTTCAGCAAGCGACACAGTAAAAAAACTTTGGATTTATCGCAAAAAAGTAGAGAGGGGGTCAAAAGTAACCCCCCCCCCCCTTGCCGAGTTAGGGTTACAAGAAGTCTCTGAGCACTCTACAATTGTGCACCATTTAAGAACTGAAGGACAGCTCTTGCTGAAAGGCACCACCTCCAGGTCCAGGCACCAAGTCTAAACTGAACAAAATGTACAATAATCCTACTCAAGGACTCTGCCATTGGAAGTATTCAAAGCACCATTTTTTTTATAGATATGATATTCATTTGTATTTGTATCTGCACATACATGTGTTTTACAAGTGTGATTTCACATTCTGCAAATACAAATCAGTATAATCATAAACCATCGTTACAGTAAAAAGAAACTCGGCAAATAATGAAAGTATTGAACGAAAGACAAGGGGAACCCCTGATATGCAGGGCTTGTAAGGTTAAGCTACTATTACCCTTTTTTCCTTTTACCTCTTTTTTATTAGAAGGAGGAAGAGGAGAAGGAAGAGAAGAATAACAAAAAAAAAGAAGGAGCAGCAGAAGAAGTTCAAGCAAAGATACATGTACTACAAGGGGAAATTTGGACAGTACATAGACAGCGTAATGAAACGCTCTGGAAGAGCGCCCCACAGCGTTGAGTACGTGACAACCTTTTTTTTACCTTCGCGTACCGCGAGATGGTTGTGTACAAAACATATGACAGAAATGGTGAAGGGTTGAAGGAATAGGCAATTTTAAAACGTTAACATTTTTTTCATTCATTTTTTCTTTCTAAAATTAAAGATGAATATATTTCAGAGGTTTCTGGGTAATAAAAGGTGGAATTATTCCCATGCACCACCTTTGAGCCCTCTCCAAAATCCCCTCTCATTTTCCCCATATGTTTTATACACAGCTACGTGCCGATGGAAGATGAGGAGGAAATGAGCAATAAAAACAATTAATAACTGACCTGTGTAGATTTGCCGCAACCTGTATCTCCTGCAACAATGACAACACTGTTCTTTCTAACAGCTTCCACTATGGTTTCTTTGTACCTTGCTATAGGGAGATTAGACTGATCCTTACGAAGCTTCACCACTTTGTTGAACTGAGAAATCAAGCACAAATTTATCATCGATGTAGTGACAGTCCCAACATTTTAGGAAAAATACCCCTTTTTGTAACCAGGGTCCCGTAACACAAAGGTTAGCGATTGATCGTACGCTTGATTTTTATGATTGATTGTACATTGTAGTCAATGGAATCAATCGTAGAAAATGTTCTACGATCATTGCTAAGCTTTGTGTTACGGGCCCCAGATGATGTACATGTACATGTATGAAGTACACGGGTCGTGTGGTCCAGTGGTTAAAACATTGGACTCATAATCGCAAGGTTGTGAGTTCGAATCCCCATTGTCTCCACTTTGATAAAAAAAGACCCAAGAGTAATATCTGTCATCTATAAGGTCAGCAATTATGACTGATTAACCTAGACGTAAAATATTTCCTAGGTAATTGGTTATATACCAGCTTGGCGTTTTTCCAGCAAAACGCTGTCCTGCAGAGTTCCTGCGGGGGTTACCATAAAACAGAAAACAAACAGAAGTAATGATGAAAGCTCTCTGCCTTGCCTGTCACATCCATTCAAAGTATATGTACTCCACTGTGCATTCCATAGTAATGAGGGTGTATCAAATCATGAAATAAGAAGATGACTTATTATTCTTCACATACCTGTTGTTTCTGATTGAAATCCAAGTAAAGCAGAAGAACCTTCTTAAACTCTAACACTCTCTCTGATGTCAACTCATCCCTTTCTTCTACAAAAAAAAAATACAAAAGAACTATACTAAATTTTAATTCCTTACAATCACTTCTGTAATTCAGATAATTAAAAAAAATATTTTCTAATATTCAAAGGGAGTGTTTTATGAGGTGCAATATCCATAACTGGTCTTCTTTATTTCTTTAATCATAGAATATTTAACCAGAGTTTCAAAATCTGCTCCATTTCTAGAGAGAAATACAAGATTTTTTTTTTTCAATCTGCAAATGTCTTTCATTCAAATAATGGAACAAAGTATGAATCAGTCTTTTGACGTTTGGGGATGGCAAAATGACATAATAAAGGTTGACTTTATTTTCTATTTTTATCTTAATAGAATATTAGGGATATTTTGCTCTTCATTCTCTTTTTTTTAAATAACTACTCAAAAAGTCCCAAGGCCCCCCCCCCCCGACAACATACCTCCACTTGCTGCTACATGACTGTATGATTTCAAAGTGTGTTTGCTAGGGACAGTTAGATCCAGGTTAATGCGGTGTCTCTTGTCATAAGTCCGAGGGAGTTTCAGCTTCCCGGTCTTGGTATGCTTGTCAACTTCTGTTTGTTTCGCTGCCAATGAAAGACAAGAATGGTTGAAAATCATAATAATGCATTTTGGTTTTTAATTTCATTTTCTTTACGTATTTTTCATTCAAATTTGTTAGAGTAATTAAGATCATAGCAGGCATCATATAATTAGTCAGTGTCAAAATTCATGCTTTTAAAAAAAAAGAAATGAATTCACATCAAATGACAAAAATAGCACCATAATTTTACACTATACTTGCATAAATTGAAAACAATCTGTCAAATTGACAAGTGATTAGTTTCAACATACAGCATTCTAAATTAATGTGTAATCTACTGTCCTCTCAAACTGAATAAAATTAACTCTAAACATCTTTTTCTCCTTCAAACGTGTCCTCTTACCTTTCTGCCCACCTGTTCTTGTTAGCTTCTTGCTCTGAAATGACTGGTACCGCTCAAAAAACGACCAAAAGTCAGCATAATCAGAACTACCCCTAATGTTGTTTGAAAAAAATATAAGGTAGGTTTCAAATAAACTAGCTTCAAAGAAATATTCTCAACCAATTTAGATCCAGGTTTCTTTAACCCAAACTTCCCTGGGCTACTTGCAAGCTTATCTATGTGGTTGCATAGGTAAATCATATATGCACATCCTGGCCAATATGCAAATGAGGGAACTGAAAACATCACCCCCTCACTATTCATAATCACATCATAATATTATGTATGAAATATGTCAATTATTCTTCATCATAATGTGAAACAAGATTTGATTCCTCCATGAAATATGTGGGATTGCCATTGTTGATACATGTGGCATTCCATGAAAATGCTTCTTCTTGTCAAATCTGAAAAAAAAATGGGGGGGGGGGGTGGACTTGCCCTGTAAGGACTTTACCTTATATCATGAAAAATAGTTCACTCTATCTCTCTCCTTCTTTCCTTTTAATTTTCCTATATATCACTCTACGATCCCAATGTTCCTTTTCAGGACTAACCTCATGGAGAACTTTAAACATTTTCTACGTTATCTGTTCCACCACTATCATGCAAACCTTCAAAGATTATCTAAGCAAAACATGTTTAGTTTTCTCAATAAAATTTCCACAATGTCCAACAGATTTTTTTAGATTTAAAGTGATTCAAAATGAGACAGAAATACTTGTAAATATTCTACAATCACAGGGCAAATAAGGATTATATACCTTTTAAAGACACCATCATCATCAAAGAAGAGTTTATCAAGCTCATAGCGGTGAGAATCCCAGTCAAATAACCCTGAAGTTGAAGAGGTCTCCATTTCTGACTTTAATTGCTCCTTCGCTCTTTTTTTTTCTGCATGCTTCACCTTCTAATAGTATGGAAAATAAAATGGAACGGAGATGTTTATCTTCTCTTTCCTACAAGGAATTTTATAGTACTATGGAAAGCCATCAATGTCATATTAGATAAAGGAAATGTACACAACATTACACACTGGAGCACACTATTTATCAACAAAACGATGCAGGCATGACTATTTATAACATTCATTTTGAAACAAAAAATGAACTGTCATATGTGACCACCCACCCCAAAACCAACAATATATAACTTGTCAAAATTGATCAACAGTAACTTTCACAAGCACTTGATTGAATGCAAAATTCAATGACAGCTTAAAAAAAATAAGGAAAACAAGGTTTGAAGTGTGGGATACACTCAAGCATGAGCTGTAAAATGTCCAAGCAGTCCGCAAAAATGGGGTCAAAGAAATTCTTGTATCTTGTCTTTTATTCAACTTTACAACTTCAAATCTTGACAGTATAAAGGAATTTTTCCAGATACACTATTTTTTCATTTTTGCTGTTTGAAGATTAAATTAATCTTTTGGATATTTACAGGGCACCTTCTCTGGTGACTTATTGTTGATTTTAGGTCGGTTGGTCACAACCTTCAATGTTGCATTCTATCCATTATGATTGATCAGAACCATTGTAACTCTTTGTAAGATAGGGCCCAATACCTGAGTAAGATCTTGATACTGTTCCTTAGTCTGCTTTGATGAACTGCCTGGGAATGAAACTGATGCCTGTGTACCTGTTGAGGTCTCCGTTGTGTCTCTGTCCTTGTGAAGTGTTTCCGCATCCTTGAGATCATCTGATGTGTAACCATAGTAATTCCAAGATGGCTTCTGTAGCTCTGAGGCTCGGCCATGTCTCCTTTCATGACGGCGCTCTGGACTGTCCCTCAAAGACTCCTTAGTTTTCAGTCTGTCTTTATGCCCATGCCTAGAGTCATCATAATGTGACTTACTTGAGTCAGATCTATGCCTATGATAAGAATGCCGTTTGCTGTGATCATCTCTTGAAGAATGTTCTGAATATGAACTCCTTTCTCTCTGACTCTCATAATATGATCTCCTATTGTCTCCCCTTTCACGACGATGATGTGAATGATGCTGACCTTCACTCCTATCCCGAGGCATTTTTATCTAAGTTATAGAAGATAAATACTACAGTTTAGTAATTTAAACTCTTTCAACCAATAACAATTAAATGCGATCTCCAGGTATAAAATTTATGCTTTCCATCACAGATTGACCGCAATATATATCCCTTAAAGGAGAATGAAACTTCTGAAACAAAATAGCTTGTGTGAAAACAAATAATGAGAAAGTTATGAGCATTTGAATATTGTGATCACTAATGCTATGGAGATCCTCAAATTGGCAATGCGACAAATATGTGTGATGTCACTTGTGAACAACTCTCCCCATTACTTTAGTATACATTTCACTTAAATTGCCTCTTTTATCACATCTATCAGTAGATCATGTAGTCTTTCTATAGGAGGGCATGTAATACAGATTTTTAAAGAATACATCATGGATAAAGAGTTTGTATCACCATAAGAAAAAACAAAGAGACATTTTGAGGGTATTTTATAGTCCATCAAAGGGAAAGTTGTTCACATGTGACATCACACATCCTTGTTGCATTGCCAATGGGAGGATCTCCATAGCATTAGTGATTGCAATATTCAAATGCTCATAACTTTCTCATTATTTGTCCGATTTTTCTCAAACTTTCTTTGTTCTTATTCTTTGATTATTCTGTTTCGACACAAGCCTACTTGTTCCAAAGGTTTCATTCCCCTTTAACTTCCTGCTTGGAAAGAATTCCTTTTGAAACAGCCATACAAAAAAATCAATCACTATTAATTGACTAGCTAACATTCTAAGAGGGGGCAATTTTTTCATGGGGGTTGATTGAAAAATGGGGCATGGAATTTGGGGGGGGGGGGGTATAAAAAATTATTTTGTTGTCATTGATGTCAATCAATGTCTTTCCATCTCTCTCTCCATTCCTTTTTCTCTAAGGTTATATGTCTTTCTCTTTGTCCGTCTACCACATCTGTCTAGAGATAATTTCTAATTAATCAATCTTTGCTGTAAACAGCAACTATTTGACTTTGGATGACTGACTGTGATGTCAAATAAATATTCAATATGAAATAGATTATTAATCATAAAATGTTATTCATAATAAAATTACAGGACTAAAAATTTTCAGCTTTTTATTACTAAATTAAGATGACATTAGCCTTTAGGCCATTAGGACGATACTCAAGAAAATTCATAAATATTTTCAAATCAATATTTCAGAAATCCAGAAACTACAAAGAACAAAGACATATCTTAGGCTTAGACAGGGCTGTCAACATTGGATAACTTATTAACTAGAGTGAGAATCCCATGGCCATAGGCCCATACTCCATAGGCATAGCCACATTTTAGGGGTAAAAAAATGAGCCAACTCGAGAGAAGACAATAGAAATTCATACAAATGAAAGCAATTCTAGAGTAACAAAGGACCAAAATAAGTGAGCCCACTCTCAGCCCTTGCTTAGAATATAGTTAGATTAGATATCGTACAAATATTAATGTTAGACTCCATTTGAATGTAGACCTATGGCTATGTGTAAACAAGTGGACTGACAGTTGAAGCGCCAATGCCACCCCGAAAATTCGATTTCTGTCCACCTCTGGCTCTGGATGTGGTTTGAGGTCGCCTTTGAGGCAGCGTGAAGTCGGCTTCTCGTATGTGTTAACACAAAGCGGACTGAGGTTGGCTTTCGAGTCACGTACAATGTCACATGATCATTGGCTTGTGCAATAGTTGGGAAACGTCATCGATCTACTTATCTAGCTCTATCGTTATCACGCGCTTTCAAGTGGCCCTGCTGCGCCGCCGCGTTGGCCGCCGAACCGTATGTGAAACATTAAACAGTAGAGGCACACAGCCAATATGGGAGACTGTCTCCCATGAAAGAGATCATCTCCAATGTCAGAGACTTTTGTAAAGAATTTGGGTATCCAATATCAAAGACAGTATCCAAATTGGGAGACCAATTTCCTTTGACTTTGTTTACATTTGCTGCAAAAGGATTAGCTTGGCGGCAAATAAAAATGCACTGTAGTTTAGCTTTGTTCAACTGCACCAAATGTCATGTGTTTTTGTGATTGCAGCCTCAGCCAAGTACGACTACACTCTGTAAAGAGGACTGTACTCAACGGAAGAAGAAATGTGATAAGGCAAGCAGATTCCTCATGAAAAATTACCCCTTTTCACCATCAACTTTAAAAATCTACCATCTACTTTAATTGTTTTGATAAGGATTTTTGTTGTCATCCACCTGTCCACACACAAAACAAATGGGCTTCTGTCCTCAGCTAGCTCAAAAAAATATGCTTTTGTTGGTGTTATTTTATTCTTTTGCAAAACAAGTCTCCAATATGGGAGACAGTCTCCCATATTTGGAGAGTCTCCAGCTCACATTTGATATTGGCCCTGCGCCTCTAACGAACGTTACTGTTAATGTTATTCACTCACACGTATTGGAAGGTTAGTACTAATTAGTATACTAATGGACTTATGGGTTTGTCAAGGCGCCTTCAGCTTAAAAGCTCAAGGCGGCGTCAAGGCCGAGGCTCAAGCCGACCTTAAAAAAAGACACTTTCATAATTTTTTGAGGCGGCTTGAGCCTTGACGCCAGCGTGATGGTAAGGCCGACTGAGAGCTATAGTCATCAATTTCCAAGACAGTTACTACATCCACAACACTGCTCTTCAATTTTGCAAGAGTGGAAAATATCTTGGAATTACCCTATCCAACGACTTCAAATGGTCAACCCATATCTCAATGATCTGCAAGAAAGCTACCCAACAGCTAGGCTTTGTCAGGCGTAATACAGGGTTTCTGCCCCAATCATTCAGAGAGGCAGCATACAAGTCCCTTATACGCCCTCACTTAGAGTACTGCTGCAGTGTCATGGATACACAGAATTTGGAAAGAATCCAAAGGCAAGCGGCTCGCTATGTTTTAGCTGATTACAGTAGAACCAGCACAGCAGCGTAACCAGCATGCTCACCAAGCTCAGCTGAAGTGGCCTAGTCTGTCTTCTCGACGCACTGTAAGCAGACTCAGCATGGTGTATAGGATTGTGAACGACCTTGCTGCAATACCCCAAGACAAATTCTTTTCCTTAAGCACCACTGTCACTAGGAAAAATCACAACAAGTGTTTTCAGACATATCGTCCAAGGGGCAATATTGACAAATTTGCCTTTGCCCAACGATCTGTACCTGATTCAGTGAATGGAATAAACTCCCTCTTTAAGTTCAAATAGTTAACATGGTTAATGCAGTCTCGCTTGACAGCTTCCAAAAGCTTCTGCAAAATCACCTTGAAAATCACCCATGGGTACATTACCGCCGCCGTGCACAGGATAACCACTGGCACGGCACTTGCAGTAACATTGATGCCTTTTATTTTTATGTTAAAATTAGAAATAGAGTATAAATCAAGTAAGCTCTGTATATGAAACTTACCAAACGATATGAAGCCAATTTCAATTCCTCTCTGTCTTTCTGGTACTTTATATCGATGATTTTACTTGATGTCGAAGCAGGCATGCGGCCAATTCGCTGGTTTTCTCTATACGCACAGAGAGGGCGCGCGATATTATTTAATAAACTTGCTTGTTTACGTCGTTTACGTCAGATCAGCTGTACTGCTGGTTGCGTTCTAGGCGCCCCGCATTTTTCGCTGTTCAGCGTTATTTTATGATGTAGCGCCATCAGCGATTATACGTGAGATGCCTGTTGATTTTTTTGGTACAATTCCCTATTATGCGCCGGCGACTTGAATCTAGACTGTTCGATAAGAAAAATTCGCATTTCGATTGTTGTTTGCGTAATTTCCACCGCAGTATATGAGTATTAAGGATCGGACGGAGTATCTATAATCTTGGCTGAGATTTGAAGGTAAGCCGCTGCGTTTAAAATCCCTTTTTATGAATATTTTGGAGCATATTTTAAAAATTAATTCAATGAACAGATTTAGATTTTAGATGAATAAATTTAGTATATTGTGAAGATTTTGGCGTGTGTCATTCTCTCAGTCTCACATTCGTGTGATGAATGAAAAAAAAAAACGTCAAAATTCATTATGAAATGACATGCGTTGCACGAGGTTAGTATAACCTCGCATGCTTGTGTGAGTGCTTGAAAATATCCCTCACTCCTCCTCATAACGTGCGTCCAAGTTTAAGTTCATCTCCGTGATGGGCCCTTTGAAAATTGAAGATTACAGCAGATGGTGATGTAGACCAAAAGCTTCAGTCTCTGTATTTTGGTTGTTCCGCTGAACTGCGTTGGCTCCACTCACCATGGGGATTAAAGTAAAATGTCAGAAATTGTTGAATAAATCCCCAGAAACGACGGTTATTCCTGTCTAATGGTGATGATGATGATGACTCGATGAATGTTTCATTCACGTGATGGGACACGGATCTAAACGTGTGGGACTGGCATCGAGGCTCTAATTTGTTGCCGTTTGACCACCGATGACAAGGTTTGGGTTTCCGAATGGCCTAAATCCTGATCTATAGTCAAATTACGAAACATATGTTCTATCTGTCGAAAATTTACCACTAAAAACAGCACCAAAGCAACTTAAATCATATATTTCACCTACCAAATTAGTTACGAAAAGAAGAGACCAGTCGCACGTCGACGACAGAAAATAGTCTTTATTTCAAACATTGAGATTCTGTGTGGATATCCCCAGCTCAACAGTCAGGCTTCTTCCAGTTGATGCACGGTATAATGGTAGTGCTTGTCTAACCAAAGGTCTAATCCATTCATTTCACTAATTTTTCTTAACTTTTCAGAGTAATATTTTAACTTTCCTATAAAATTGATAATTGATTCTCGTTTAAAACTGAAAACACAAACTTTTTTAGTAGTCTGAATGCCCAGACTACTTATAAAGTTTGGTTCACCCGCTGCATTCATGGTCCAGCTGCAGTGTACACATCCTGGGGGCCGTTTCATAAAGCTGTTCGTAAGTTAAGAGCGACTTTAAGAACGACTGGTGAACCTTTCTTACGTGCTAAACCATCGCCAATGGAGTATACCATTTACCAAAAGAAAGGATCACCAGTCGTTCTTAAAGTCGCTCTTATCTTACGAACAGCTTTATGAAACACCCACCGGATCCAGAGAACAAGTTGAAATGAAATGGGGCTCATACCCAGGGCTCATCAAAAGAAGAATAAAAAGTCGGCCTTTATTGAACCTGGGTCAGTATATCTTCATGTGAATTTTAGGAAAATCAAACCCTTTTTAAAATTCTTCACATAGGCCAACTGTATAACAGAGTATGTGGAACATTACTCCCAGAGTCCCACTTATTATTATTATTTTTTTTTTTATAGATTTATTGATTTATTTCATTTCTTTTCTTTCCATTTTTCACATACAAGTCAAAAATACATAAATACAAATACATAAATACAATTAGAAAAATAAACAAAAGTAACGACCTTACATTTGCAAAGATTTGGTAATTATACGAACAAAATACGATACTTATATCCTCATTTTATAAAACTTAACATTCTTAAAAGCATGAGTATTCGTGTGTATGTTAAAAAAGAAAGGGGTGAAATGAAAAGAGAGACCAGCTGAGAAGCTAGGCTTGTTGGACGCTGATCTCTCGAATTCGTAAATAATGTAAATAACGTAATATAATGTAAATTTGGTAAATGATCATTCGAATCAAGGGAACATAAATAGTAGGAAAATCGCTGAACATATGGAAGATAAATGCATGGTCATGGATGATATAACAAAAAACAAAAACAAACAAACAAAACAAAACAAAAGAAACAGAACAATGGACGGGGGACAAGGAGAAAGAATAAGATACAAAAAAAAAAAAAAAAAACACCAATCATTACAAAAACATGAATGTTACAATCATATTATGATTTTATGCATGTTCAGTTCCCACACCTTTCAAAATTATTCCCCCGTACATGCAGTATATAACAAACCAACATATTGTTCATAATAAATAATCATTAGTTTGAACATATATATGACCCGGGATCACCGGCGTAAATCCACTCTGAGAAGTGGGGGGGGGGGGGATGATTGACTTTTTTGACGATTTTTTTTTTTCTGTCGATCTGGACAAGATGAAATTGATGTAAATGAAGTCAATATTAACATAAATAAAATACAAGAATGGTGTGTTGCAAACAAGCTTACTATCAACTCTATGAAAACGAAATTCATGTTGATTGGTAGCAGAAGGAAAAATATTAGACTAGCTGGTAAATTGGAAATAGCCGGAGAGGAGATTGAAGAGGTTAATGAAGCAACTTTTGTAGGTATAACAATAGATAAACATCTAACTTGGAAGAACCATATTAGAATAGTTAATTCATGTATACGTAAAAGAGTAGGAATTATATTTCGGTTGCGACATTTTGTACCAAAAATATACATTAGTATTATTATACAAGGCATTCATAGAGCCACACATAACTTATGGAATCGAGGTGTGGGGGAGTACTTACAAGAGTAGCTTAAATTGTATATTTTACACCCAAAAAATGGCAGTACGTGCCATCACATTCAGTGAGTGGCGAGCTCATACACGTGTATTATTTCAGAATTTAAAGATCCTAAATGTATTTGAAATGCACAATTTATCTATATGTACCTTCATGTATGACCTGGGTAATAATAACTTACCTCACTCTTTAGTAGATTATTGCGATGTAATAGAGCATAGATACCCAACAAGACAAAAAGAAGGTCGACAAGTACATTTACCAAAATTACGGACTACTCAAGGACAATTCTCTCTATCTTTCTTAGGAAGTGATTACTGGAATAATGTACCATTAGCCATCAAACTAAAAGTATCCAGAAACGATTTCAGGAATTCATTACAAAATCATTTATTAAATCAATAACTTATCATATTGCTCTGTATATAACATAAAATGTTACACTCATAATTTTATTTTGTTTTTTTGTAGTTGTTGTGTTTTTTTAAAAAACATACTTTAAAGTTCAATATTCGCCTATATTACCAATATGTGTAGGGGCCAGCTAGGCTCGACTAGCACGTGTGCTATTTTCTGGTCCCTTTTATCAGTTCTTAACATATACATGTATGTTTCATTTCTGTAATATTTATATGCATGACATAATAATGTAATATGTAAACATCTGTAAATATGTTGTTATCGTTGGTGAATAAAATAAAATCAATCAAATCAATCAAATCAATCAATCTCACACTTAGGTATAAGCACACACTCTCACTGACCCCCACAGACCCCCTTACACACATTTTACTATTTATTTTGCTTAATTTCAGAAAACAATATGCACATCCTGGTGGGTATGCAAAATCGAGGAGACTGATGACTGATGACGTCATCCACTCACTATTTCTTTTGTATTTTATTATATGAAATAGGGAATATTCTAATTTTCTCCTCATTGTCAAGCGAGACAACGATTAATTCCTCCCTGAACATGTGAAATGAGCATTGTTTCATACTATATAATTTAGTCAAGTCGGTCCTTATTGTCAAATAAAAAACGAAATGTTGTATAATTCAAACAATAAAAAACCAAAGAAATAGTGAGTGAGGCACATTATCGAATGTCTCATTTGAGTTGTGCATATCACTGTTTTGTGAAAAATAAGCAAAACTTTAAAATGTTATAACTATCTTATTTTACATCCGATTTTTATGAAATTTTCAGCGTTTTGCTAGTTTGATTTTTCTCTATTTATTCAGATCAACATTTTTCTGGAATACTTTACCTTTAAGATCTTCGGGTGGTCCTGCATCCCCCCCCCCCCATACCACAATATTTCGCTCTTCGCGTGGATAGTGGAGCAGTCCAAATTCTCAACAAGAAATTTGGCGCTTCAACAAAATTAATTGAGAATGGCTGGGCCCTAGTAACGGTTTTTATGTGATATAAACTAACTACTGAAATACAGTTAATATTCAAATCCGAGCGAGCGAATTTTTAGTAGTTGGAAGACAGAATGGTTTCCAAAAACGTCTTTCAAGGAAATACGGAGAGAATAAATGCGCCGAGCAAACGTATATAAGAGAGACTTATATTAAGGATTAAACAATATATATTTGTTCAATGAAAACTCATTTGCCCATTAGTTACAGGTGAGTTGAGAATAAAAAAAATGGGATCATGATTATCGGGAATAACGGTGCCTCATGAAATGAATAAGACCATCACAAGTCATATAAACTTCAAAAAAATGAGAAAATGGCACAATGATGCAAATGAAAAGGAAAAGATTGCAGAAAGGAAAATTTTTGAATACTTATATAAGATTATATTGGGAGATGATGCTAAATTCAATATTTCGCTCAAAATTCATATTTAACATTATATTATAGATTGTTGCATTAATTCATTTGATTGAAAAGATTCCTATTAAATTAATAAAATTGTTAGAATAATTATGTGGGGAATAGTACTGTCGTAATGACTGAGTCTAAGTGGTTCAGTAACGGCAATGATTTTGTTCAATGCCATCAGTAACTCATCGTACAACAAACTTCACGTATAGGATATAGGCTATTTTTAAAAGTTGTTTGAATTATTCAATTCATATATGTCATAACCATACTCATATGATAGAGGATAAAACCTTTGCAATAACCTACGTAAAGATTTGACATGACCAAATTCTTGTAAGAATAAATACTCACGCGGTCGCTCCGCTCCCGCATGAGAAATTTTGAGGTTTATTGGATGCAAAATTAGGCCAATTCATATAATACACTGCATGTTACTGCATTTAAAGATGAATCCACGCATTAACAGTAGGGATATATCCCCCGTCCCCCGGAATTCACGCCCGTGCTTATAGTATATGCATGATTAGTATACATACGTGATCAAGGTCAAGGGTCATTTAGGGTCAATTAATTTAATATTCCATCATCATACAAATGGTATTTTGTGAGTAATCTTAGTTGTTTTTTAAGACAGCATTGCTGCTATATTAAATCGAATGCAGGCGAGACTGTCAGAGGCGTTCCACTTCTTCAAAAGTTAGAATCATTTCATAATCATAGATCCAGCATCACCATTATCACTGTCAACAACATCATCATCATAATCATCGTCATCACAACCACCATCATGACCATTGTCAACCCAATCACCTTAATATTATCATCATCATTACCATTACCATCACCACCACACTGTTAAAAAACCGTGATTTTACAGAAAAAAAGAAAATTTTGCAGAAAGCAATAACAGAATCATTCTGTAAATTCGTAAAACATGAATTTTTCTGCAATTTAACAGAACAGGTCTGTTTAAAAAGGGGAAAAGGGTGTTTTATTCAAGGAAATTTGTAAGATTCCATACACCAAATACACTTTCCTGTAAGATTACGCAATCTGGTAAGATTACAGGTGTTCTCGAGACTCTGCTGCAGGAACTTCTTTTATTTTAAGGATAAATTTTTAACAGTGCATAATCCAAAATCACGACTCCTCCTCATCATCATCATCATCATCATCATCATCACCATCATTATATCACCATCATTATCATATCGTCATCACCATTTTCGTATTTATTGTCTCATTTCCATCACATGGTTCATAAAGACAGTATATAGGGACGTGACAGAAGAAAAAAAAACTCAAGTTTTTTATAATAAAAATAAAGAAATTTTGTTTTATTTACAATATAGTAAATCATAAAAGATATTCAAAAAATATTTTTGTTCAATTGCTAATTATTTAAAACTTTTCATTTTTCATCGTTGTCATGATTAACATGCGAGTTACCCATAGTTGCGTTTCAACTTTAGAAAAATAAGCTATCATGTAAAAGGGCCACGGGCATATGTCATCCAATGGTAACTTCCATGAAATCATCGAGTTCGATTGGTTGTTAAAGGTCAAGTCCACCCCAGGAAAATGCTGACTTGACTAAATAGACAAAAATCAAACTAGCACAACACTGAAAATTTCATCAAAATCGGATGTAAAATAAGATAGTTATGATATTTTAAAGTTTCGATTATTTTTCACAAAACAGTGATATGCACAACTGAGTTACATGCAAATGTGATAGTCGATGATGTCCCTCACTCACTATTTCTTTTGTTTTTTATTGTTTGAATTATACAATATTTCATTTTTTACAAATTTGACAGTAAGGACCAACTTGACTAAAACATATAGTATTAAACAATGCTAATTCCACATGTTCAGGGAGGAATTAATCGTTGTTTCACTTTGCAATGAGGAGAAAATTAAAATATTTCATATTTCATATAATAAAATACAAAAGAAATAGTGAGTGGATGACGTCATCAGTCTCCTCATTAGCATACAGACCAGGATGTGCATATAACTGTTTTGTGAAATTAAGCGAAACTTTAAAATGTCATAACTTCCTTATGTTACATCCGATTTTGATGAAATTTTCAGTGTTATGTTGGTTGGATTTTTCTCTTTTTATTCAAATCAACTTTTTGTTGGAGTGGACTTCTCCTTTAAAGATTGTTATCATAGTAGTTACCATTAGAAGGTAAAATTAACATTAAACGGTGCGTGCCTGCTACTGGTCCCATGCCCTTTCATTTTGCGAAATGTACAATGTTAGTTTTTGTGTACATGTTAGAGATATTTTTTTGACTTATCGGTTAAAGTCATTATAATATTTAGGTTCGATAGATATTGGTAAGTTTTTTTTTAAGAAATGCACAAAGATTGTATGACCCATCTGTTGCCGAGATAATATTTCGTTTTTGACTAGCACAGGAAGATATATATATATATATATATATTACAAAACGAATAATTTTGACTAGTCGACAACCTTCCTTTCCGCGCGCATATTTCAGATTACTGATAGTTTTGTTTTAAAATGTATATACATTATCATACAAGATATCCGATCGAGTGAGAAAAGAAAACTAGCTTCGTCTTCCGAACCAATTTCTCATCTTCTTTGCCAGCTTTTGTGGCAGAAGTCTAAAACGAGCAAAAGTGGCAGGATAGCTAGCTTCATTGTCTTTGGCCAACTTGGCCATGACGTCAGTAGTCTCGATGGCAATTCTTTCATTGCCTTCGTCGAGGGCCTCTCCGTCTGCACAAGATGCGGCAGAAAAGTCATGGATGACTTGTTTAATTTCTGCAGCATGATCAGACGATGGTCCCAAGTTAAGACGCTGACGTCTTGTGGCCATTCTCTGTGCCCGTCTCTGTCTCTGAGCCGATATTTCTAAGATGGTTTCAGCTGGAATAGAAGCACTGCTCGACGGGGAGAGTTGGGTCATGTCGAAAGCAGTACCGATTTCAGCTCCATGGTCGACTACCGACCCGAGAGCAAGTCGTTGACGGCGACCGTTCATACGCCTTGCCCGGCGGAGTCTCTGACCCGACAATTCGATGTTTATTGGAGTTGTGAAGATCACCATGCTCTAAAGTAACAACAATATGTATTAAAAAAGAATGTCTTGATTGGAATGAATATCTATTTTAATCCAATCATACGGCATTATTATATCTTTTCTTCCAAAATACAGTCCTCATTTACCTCAAGCTTGGGGTGTCTATTTTCCGTTATGAAAGATAAAGATAAAATACGAGGGCGGGTGAACATGGTCATGCATTTAAAAACTTTACCCCGGCATTTTTCCTATTCATCTTTATTTTCTACAAGTAATGATTTTTTTTTTAAATTTGTTTAATTAATAAACGATTGATGTAAATGTAGGTCCGATAGATCGATTGACCGAACATAATTTTCAAATACGGGTCTGTGTGTTATCATAGTTTACTATTTGTAATTTTTGGTGGGTAACCCTTAAAGAAATTTTATTTATTTCGTTATTGAATCTTCTTAGTTCTATCTTTCCTGTGCTTTATCATAAACTCACCTTAAAAGACTGTTTATACAATCTAACTTAAACAGAATGACAGCTAAGAATTTCAGCAAATAGCTTTCGGAAACTCGAAAGAAGAGATACGTGTTCTCGACTCTACGATAACTCAGAAAGTGAACGGATTTGTTGTGGTTGCGATCTTGGCAACGAGCGATTGTTTCTAAGGGAGCCAGCGTGACGTAAATAAACTTTCAGCCAATCAGCAGTGGCAATTCGATCACATGACTATGACGAAACAATGCCTTCGCGTATTTGATTTATTGTAATGTTACGTTATTATTTATGCGCATATTATGCATTATCCAGGGGAGAGTGGATGGGGGCTGTGGCTATGTGAAATTGAATCTTTACCACAGGCGCCGAAAGCGGGGGGGGGGGGGGGGGGTGTGCATTTGTCCCCCCCCAAAAAAAAAAAAATGGGGGCAAAATGAGTTTCCCCCCCTTCGACCCCCTAAAAGTAGGGGGGAATTACTGATTTAAAGACAAATGCGACCTGAAAATCTTAAATATTTCAATCTGAAAACCTGCCACGTTTCCATATAAAGAACAGATTGTGTTTCTCAATGTACATTTTATGTATTTACAGATCCGTAAGGAAACCTGTTAACAATTTTTTAACATACTTTATGCCAATTCTCCTCTTATTTTTCGTCATTTTCTTCCTTCGTCTTTTCTCCTTTCTCTTTTTGCTTTGCCAATAAGGGCCGAGGGCGCTCCAGCCCAGTAGATCCACATAAAGGAGCCCGTATTTTCCCATTATCTTTCACTTTCTAATGATATTTGTTTGGTATAAGAGGAGATAGGGGATTTTAGGCTCCTAGATTCACAATTTTGTTGAAAAAATTAACAACTTATATTTATTCCCCTCTTCATGTATCCTTTTCCCTCCCTCTTCGATTTCTCCCTCTCCCATTTTCCTTTCTTTTTCTCTTCTAAATTTTTTCCATAATCTTTCATTATGTTCACTTTCCTTTATTTGTCTATTCTTTCTCTCCTTTTCTCTCCCTCCCGCCTCCTTTTCTTTTCTCCTTTCCTTCTTTCTTTTTCTCTTCTAAATTTTTTTCCATAATCTTTCATTATGTTCACTTTCCTTTATTTGTCTATCCTTTCTCTCTCTTCCCCCTTTCTCTTCATTTTCTCCCCTCTCTCTCTCTTTTCCTTTTTTGAGGGGGGGGGGTGGAGGGGGGGGGGGGTGCAAGGCCCATTCGCCCCCATGGATCCGCGTCTGCCTTAAACATCAGTCTTTAGTTAAGACTGTCCCCTCAAGGCCTCAAAAAATAAGCTTTTAATGGCCAATTCGTAGAAATGTGGATAAATGTATTTTTACGTGCCCAAAGAAGATTTTGCCCCCCTCAGTTCCTGCGCGCCTGATCTTGTGGCCTAATTTTCCATTCTAAAACGCTCAATCCTGCAATAATTTGGCCATGACAAAGTCCTATACGTTTGGCCTAATTGCAAAGGTTATATTAGTCCAGATTGGACATTGGTGCATGGAAGTTCCCTTTCCCAATAGAGGGCACATTATTACCCCCCAATCTCTGATCCAGCGCCAATCCCCTCCTCACCTCATGGGCACACATGTGATATTACTCAAGGGTCATATGTACCAAGTATAAACATAATTGGTGCAGAAATAAAGAAATGAGAGCAAGTTGAACAAAAACTTTAACATTTTTGTAACCGACGAACAGGAAAAGTGATTACTAGGTCTCTGCCGAACTTTGTTAACGCGAGACAAAAAGTGAATAGAATGCAGAATGAGATATATGAATGATGAATATCAATCAAGCATAATGCTGAAAATAAAAATTGGATGTAGCCTGAAGTACCAAAATTATGACATATTCATACTTCAATTTATTTAAAAGTTACTGCATGTATAGGGCTTGATGCAGAACACAAAGATGTACAAATTATGTCAAGCACTCCCTTTCTGTCATAGGTGTCGATCGGTGTTCATGGTTGAGGGGAAGACTGACCAAAACTTTGTTATCTGTAAGGGATTTTTTTTTTTTTAGTTTAGGGAGGGGGCCTTCATTCATTTTGGTGCTGTGCTAACATTAAAATTGGCCCCACACCAACACTTAAAGGTCAACACTGAATTTGAAATCTATTTGAAAGGAAACTCCTGCTCATCTCTGAAAACCTCTTTCTCACTCCTACCTCACAATCTACTATGGCACTCCCTCAAACCATACACAATAGGTGATTTCAAGTTTGGTGCTGGTGTTGTAAACCTGATTTAGATTGGATTCCCTAGCTCCAACACATTAAAGACAGGTTCCAGTTCTGGTAACGATCTCAAAATGTGTTTGAACAGAATCCAAAAGATTAACCACCCAAGTGTTTGAATCATGAAAATTATCTGTTTTCAGCTAAGATTGCAATATACCAGACCAAGATCTATGATAATATGTTGGTAATTAACCTTGATTTTAAAGGTTTTCTAATGAAATAATAGTTTGCTGCAATTACTTTCTTTTGTCTTTAATGTGGGTTTACAAAAGCTCTGTGCACCAAATGAAACTAGTCCCAAGATGCACAGCACCAAATGAAAATAAGGCTTTATTTTCATTTGGTGCTGTGCTGATGTAAAACTTGGCCCAACACCAATGCCAAAATGTCAACATCAAACATGAAATAACCAATTGCTCATTTTTGTAACTCTGAAAGACATAAATCATAACAATAGCATGATCATATTATTTAAACTTTGTGTATATTTTTTTATTCAAAATTATCTTCTTGACTATAGAGTGCTAGCAAGGATCATTTAGATGAGGAATTTCAAGCTGTTGACATGACAGTCAAACCTACTTAATGCTAGGTCACGACCCACCATGCATATTTTTATTCTTAACTTTGTTTGGGGGAGGCTACAGCCCCCACGATTTTCTGAAAAAGGTGAGCGAGTGGCAAGAGTAGGGAGGGGTACATCAACGTATTGCTGTGAGTGGTTGTGTGCATCTTACTTTGGGCAAGTGGTAAGTAGGTTGTACAACGTATAATCTCCATGCGAATGCCACATTATTGTTCGGAGACTGGACGTGTAATACACGTGCTGCTCACGTATGGTGTCCTTGCTCACTCTCAAGTTTAAAGTGTATACATTGGCAGTAGAGATAACGCGCATCACTCGTACTGGGAGTGAATCCATCATAGTCCGCACACGGCAAAAAATCCTCATTCAGTGAAAGTGCTACGTCCTGTCTGCGTGCTCCCAATTCCGTACGGAGGCGGTACTCACCATGTCCTCAAATTTTGCCCAACTTTTTGCAAGTGGACAGCAGGCACTTGCAAGTATGGCCGGTTGGGGGATAAAGCCTTTACTGACTACCTGAATATAATATAATGAAGACCACAAGTGTGGTTTCCTTTTGAATAATTTTCCCATTGAGAAATGCATGAATGAAACTGTCTTTAAATACCACCTGCCCAGGAAGACCGCTTTTCTTGTTCCCCTTAGGTGGCCTTTATATGATTTCCCTTATACATGTTACAGGTAACACTACGTACTCCAAATCCCTAGGGGACCACAAAAATTTGTTAGACTTAAAGAAGAGAAATATCACAATATAATCTCCATAATTTGGTTTAATTATGATAAAAATCCCCACATTCTTTTTAATAAAAATCCACAATTTTAAGGATTTAAGTTCTGGTAAATTCAAGAAATTCTTGTCACAAGAATGATTTATGTCTAGGTATCACAACCTTATAGAAACTTATTTTAAATATATGATAAAGACTATTGTAATGTTGACAGCAATAAAGCTATTGAAAGTGTTGGTGCCTATAAAATGTCTTGGTTCGCTCCTGCCATGCAGACTATTTAATACACATCAGACAATAACTTTTGAATCACAAAGACAAAAACATTAGATATTCATCAACCCAAAGGCACTGCTTTCCACATGTATTTTGGTGATATCAATTTGTCTTCTTCAAGAAACAAAAGATAAAAATACAAAGAATAGAACATGCAGTGTTCTAGCTCAGGACTTTTTAGTGCTGGTCTCAATTTCAAAGCAATACAATTTTTTTAGGCCGAGTTAGTGATCTTAAAGCCAAAAGTGAATGAACATCATGGAATGACAAACTAACAATAAAAAATCTTTGAAAATAAACAAATATAAATTTATCAAATGTAGTAATGTTTATTGTAAATTATGCAAATAAAAGAAGATAATAGATGGAAATTAATGCAAGTGCAATTCTTCTTTGCAAGGAGTTGTGTCTGAAACACTTTTCTTTTTAAATTAGTGGTGGTCAGAATGAGTGTTTTTCATGAGTGGTGGTCAGAGATCTCCTAAGCTGGCTGGGAGGAATACTGCCAACCACTGTAGCTATATCACTGAACATGAGCACTAACGGCAACCAAATCATTTTCAGTATATATTGTCAAAATAGGAATATGATTAACAAAGGTCATGGATTGCAACATTAGTACAAAAAGGTAATTTTTGCAGCATTCTTAATTCTAATCCCTGCCACACAATACATAACTTTTAGATGGCCTCTTTGATGTAACCACCAAACAAAGTGTTGGGTCAGAAGACTAGATCACACGACCAGATAGCAAAGTTTTGGCACATTTAATTCGTCCAAATAGTCGTGAGCCCCATCTTAACTTTCAGCCCATCATGATTAAGTATTTCATTGATGTAACTCTCTGCCTGACTTGAAAATATGATATAAGATTGCAAAATCTTCGTACACACACTACCTTGGATTTAGTTTTGCATCAGGTCAACCATTTCAAGTTGATTGAAGAGCTGGAAACTGTTTGTCATGTGCTTGAGTAATGGCCTCAAGCTCTGATCAGCCACCATCCAAGATTGATTTCTGGTCCTTATTCCAATTTTGTAAAAATCTTTCTCCTCCTCTGGATATCCCCTCCATCCCAAAAATTAATCAAATATTAATTTCCTGGAGAAAAAAAAATCCAACCTTGTAAACAATTACCTCCTTTTGAAATTGCTGATCCATGCAATAAAATTTCCTTATGAGCATAGGCTAGAGGTACAATTGGCAGCAATTTCAATAAAAAAAATAGTAATTTCCATACTTTGAAGAAAAAAAAAAAGAATATGGATAATTGGATACAACACTTGTCAAATGATTGGTAAAAGTACACTTTTCACGAATATGTATAAATTTGCATCTTTAATCTGATCTTGTAGCTTTTATTGTCAAGTTAGTATTGAGCTTTAACAGCTTTTACTCGGGAACGGAATCACATACTGCACTGTCATCTCAGGTTGGAAGCATCACGATCAGGTGGGTCAGCATCAACTTTGTACTTCAATGGTCACCTTTCTCCATATTCATCTGGTCAGCTTTCAGTGTGGACACCAGATGTACTCACAATATCATTCACGAAACAATTTCATGGTGATTATTGCTGTTTAATGTTCAGAGTTTCTGTGTGTGTGTGTGTCTTCTGCTAGCTGGCGTAAGCAATGTACTGTGGTTGAACTTTTGCGACTTTGCGGAGTTGTTTGTCATGAGTCTTTGGACATGTCATCTCACACCAACTCGTAGGAACCATGGGAACACCTGAAGCAAAATAGGAAACAAATATTTTCAATAACTTATAAGGTAATGGTGAATACAGGGTGCTGAAATAGATGGGGCGCAAAGAGAAAATTTAAAAATAGAGGGGGCACAGATCAAAATTTGCTTAAATATACCTAGGTATGTTCAATGGTTAAATGAAAAATAAAGATAGTTCCTTGCACCCCAGTCTTGATCTGCCTTTGAACCAAAGCGAAAGGAAGAAAGTTACAAAAGTATAATTTGTTGTAAATGAGCAATGTGTGTTCATCATTTAAATAGGTGTCAATGCAATTTAACAGCATATTCTCTTCAATATCTTTCCATAGAACGATAATTTCTTCCCAAAATTTTGCCTGAACGTGCAACATAGAAAGAGTGTTTCAGAAACAACAATAACTCAAATTTGACTGATGTGTCACTTGCTTCCTATTGCCAAAAATTGGGCAGTATTTTTTTTTTGTCTTGTTTTGTCATGCATTGTAAATATCGTAACTCATTTTGTGTACTATACCCATTATTAATATTATTTTTTTATTCAAAATATATTTATTTGCTGCATTTGTATCACTGTAATTTATTGGTTATGGATCTCCCTACTTTTCAAGCCACTGGCTCTCCTACATGTATATGGTGTTTGATCCTCACATGGACATACATGATCCAAATATGAAGACAATCCGTCAAATGGTTCTTGAGTTATTGCAAGAACAAAAACGAGACAAACAGATGGACAGATGGACTAACAACCTGTAAACAAAATGCCTCCGTCACCACCTACAATGCGCAGAGGCATACAAATGTCATTTTATCAAAAGTTGGACTCGGTAAGATATTATCGTTTCACAAGATCACTGAGGTGTTCAGTGTTGCTATACACTACGTTATGAAGGCAAAGGTAACGACAAAAAATTCAGGCCACTTTCTTTAACTGAAAGAGTCTGAGCTGAAACTAGCTAGTGAGAGGGAATTTGATATGAATTAAAAACCAACCTGCTTCACTCTTGGCAAGCACAACACCAAGTTCATTTTCTGCTGTAGTCAAAAGATACGACTGGGCATCTCCTAATGAAAGCTGCACATGATATGTCAAGGAATATTAATTGACCTATGACCTTATACTATTCAAATTCATTCATACTGAGGGACACTCACAGTGGACCTAGCTACAAAATTCCATGAGAATAGGTTGTGATTGAGTGACATTTAAAAGGTAAATAATTCATCTCATACCCGAAAATACAACATTTTTGTAGTTAAACAATGATAAGCAAACAGTCTCATACTGTAATAAGATGGAGAGGGTGTTTAAGTAGTGAAAGTCTGAGCCATTATCTGAACATTAGAGCACTATGCATTAACTTTAGATTCCTGAACCTCAGGCAGGATGTTCAGTAATACTTGATTCCCCCAACATGGCCAAAGTTCATTGAAACTAAATGACCTTTGACCTTGGTCATGTGACTTAAAACTCAGGCAGGATGTTCAGTAATACTTGATTAACCTTATGTCCAAGTTTCATGAACTAGGTCCATATACTTTCAAAGTTATGATGACATTTCTAAAACTTAACCTTGGTTAAGATTTTGATGTTGACGACGCCGCCGCCATCAGAAAAGCGGCACCTATAGTCTCGCTCTGCTATGCAGGCAAGACAATATAAAACAGCCTCATTCAAGGAAATTTTACTAGTTAAATACAGCCTTTATAGACAGGCAATTCTCACACACAGGTGTTAGCTAAAAGAAGTGTGGTTTGAGAAAGGATACAACTCTCGCAAGGACAATATCACCAGGCCTGAATGACTTGTACACCTCCACCTTATCTTTCTCTGTAGCACGGATATCTTCTTTACGAATCATTCCTCGAAAAGTCTCTGTCAATGGGATGCCCTCTACACTCAGGATATCACAACGGCAGAACTTTGATGTGATACTCACCACCTGTACACAGACATGACAAATTTTCAAGTCCAAATAAATAATAATGAAATGCAACATTTACTTACAAACATTTCCTAGCACTGTATTATCCTAGCTTCAGCAAAGCTACCCCGATCAGTCACTTGAGCATTCAAGGAATTCCTTCCTACATGTACATGTACCAGGAACATTTCTTCTACACCTGGGTGGAGAATGCTATATGTAGAAAAATGCCTTGCAAAAGGATGCAAGTGATGTGGTGGGATTACGTTTTACACTGGACTGTTTGAAAAGAATTGGAAGTTTAAAAAAAAAATTAAGTATGAAGGGTTTAAATTAAACATATAAAATCTTTAATATATACCTTCTGCAGTTCTGCTTCTGCATAGTCTGTTCTCATCAAATTGAAACAATTTTTGCAATTTTCATATTGCACAATGGTAGGGAACATATACAGAAAAAAGAAGCCACAGATATGATCTACATGTTGATGCTGCAGCCTCTCATAAAATCATGACAGTAAGCTTTAAGAGGTGACTTTGACAAGTAGGAATTTTGAAAAATTGTTTTGTGTTTTGAGGTGCAGTGGTTTATGATAATAATAATAATATACTGGTCTAAGTTTGAACTTTTCTACTGATGGAGAGGATGTAATTCCATACGGGAAGCCATTCCATAATTTTGGGGCTGTGCAGGTGAAAACACAATGTTTTACAGTGTATGTTTAAAGTTTACTTCAGATTTCAAAATGTTCATTTCGGTTCTTGGAAATAGGCTAAACATAAGGTTTATGGTGTAAGAATACCAGTCCCAAAGTATCATATCTACATGAACTCTTTTAAAACATTAGAGATGTAAACCAAAGTTTGAAAATGAATGAAGGTTAGTTTCAATGACCCCAGTATAGTGTGAATCTGGAATATTGTAAAACATGAACATGGATGAACATAAACATGGATGAACCCAGCATGACCTTGACCTATGTACTATGTAAAGTGTGTATGAACAAAACATACTCTGTGAGTAGGAGTTACACACAACAAAAGGCAGTCAACACAGCCAGCAGAATTTTTGAATTTGAGAAAACTAGGCATAAGTTAAATGTGACTCAGAGACAGCTATCAAAATCATGATCAGTTTGATAAATCAATATTTGTGTTTCATTTAATATATATCTTCAAATCAGCTTACCTTGCATGTGACTAAAGATTTCTGTCTTGGTACTGTAATTTGAATTTCCTGCTGCAGAACTGTCAACTCTGGTACTAACTGTATCAAAGATATATTAAAACACAGATGAGTACATTTTATATGTTTACCTATCAAAGACACATTGCAATTCTGTAAAATAAGGTGCCAAGATATGAAATTATGAAATCTGTATGTCCTGTTTACGTAAGGACCTATATGCACTACATATGCCACTCCAAACCACCTTAAACTCACTCGAAGTCTCATGTCAGATACATTAAATTCACACATACATGTAGAGCCTACTTTTCAATATCTGATCACCAACTGAAATCTCAAGTCTGACTAGTTTCATGACAATTCTAAACAGCTCCAAAATTTGTTTAAAATTGGACATAAAAAATGGCACAAATTAGCCCTCTAATCATCCACTTTAATTTGTAATTGAAAACACCCATGGTAGCAAGCTAGAAATGATTGAGTAACAACTCACCACACTCTCAGCCTCTTTTCTGGAGCAAACATGTCCCGCTAGACTGGCATAGATGAAGCCATTTTTTCTATATGTACCAGGGCCGACATGATATTCACTTTCACTGCCAAGGCGTTCACCTGCACAATAAGATAGAAACAGGTTGAAGTGAATAGTTTATAATTGATCTCGCCATAATGACATCTTTCACCATGTTGATCTCAAAGCAACATTAACCAACATAATGAAAAATTTTATGACCTTTGTAATCAGAAGAGGTGAACGGGCAATATGGGTGGCAATCTCCACATTGGAGCCTTGGTTTGCAAAAGAAGAAAAGAAACAAGGCAATTTCCTGGAACATAACTTGTTTAAATGAAGTCAGAAGCCCATTTATTGTGTGTGGATGAAAAAAAAAACTTTTATGAAAACAGAAGAAGACAGAGAATTTTTATGCAGAGAGTGGAAAAGGGTAGATTTTTCATGAGGAATTTGCTTACTGATAATAATAATATGCAACATTTACATAGTGCAATACAAGTTTCTAAACGCTGCATACTATTACCCCAGCTTTAGCGCATCTACCTTGACTGTGCGCTCAAGCACTTAAGGAATTCCTTTCTACTGGGTACCAATTTAATGTACATGTACTACACCTAGGAGGAGAGTTGCAAGTGAAGATAAATGCCTTGCCAATTAAAGGATGCAAATGATTTGAATCCCTGACAATGTGCTTCATAGTCATGAGACTTATCCACTAAGCCACAACACCTCAACACAATTTCATTAGGCCAAGGCCTAAGTGTAATCCTTCTGGAGCAAAATTATCAAGGAAAGTTGGTCTCCCAAACCAAAACTATAAATTATTCGGCTACCAATTTTTTTTTACAAAAGCAAAAATCTATGATATTGGAAACAATCTCCTTTATGTAGGGGACAGTGTCTTCTAGAACAACGCAATTGCTGATGAAGGTATAATTCTTTTTTAAAGGGCAAGTTCACCCCCAATAAAAGGTTTACTTGAATAAAAAGAAAACAAATAAACATACACAACATTGAAAATTTCATCATTATCGCATTTAAAATAAGAAAGTTACGATATTTCAATCTTCTGCTTTGTTCCACCAAACAGTTATATGCAGTTATTTCACAAGACAGTTATATGCAGTTATTTCACAAGACAGTGATATGCAGTTATTTCACAAGACAGTTATATGCAGTTATTTCACAAGACAGTTATATGCAGTTATTTCACAAGACAGTTTATATGCAGTTATTTCACAAGACAGCACATTCTGGTTGGTTTGAATCTCCCCTGTTGCATCATATAAATGATTCAATGAAGTACTTCCTTACTGTCAAATCTGCAAAAACTGAAATATTATATAATTAAAACAATGAAATACAACAAAAAATTGTGAATGACATCATAAACTCTCTCATTTGCATATCACTGTGATGTGCATATAACCATTTTGTGAAAATAAGTGAAATTCAAAAAGCCATTACCTTCTTTAATATTTGATATCTGATTTTGATGAAATTTTGAGAGCTAGGATTCTTGGATTTTTCTTTATTTATTAAAATCCACTTTTGGATGGGGTGGACTTGATCTGCAACTATGTAAATCAGATGACTCAGCCAGACAAAATTGAAGAAAAAAAAAAAGTGAATGAAAAAAATATGGGCCCAAGGATTAATAAAAGAGGAAACATCTTGTCAGTGCATCCAGTCACCAGTGTCTAAAGCTTTGATATTGGATTAGATTTACGATACGCACTTTTGGTCTTTTTACTTTGAAATTTCATGTGAACGAGCGCAGCATGATGATCATGACCGGTAAATAAGTTTGACACTGACCAACTCAGATCTAACAAGTAGGAGAGTTTAAATATCCTAGATGTCAGGCACTTGCTAGTACTATTGCACATCACAAAAAAATAACTGCACTTCCTGCCAGTAGATAGTCAAAACCTGTAAAATATGACAATAATTGCTTTTCATATTTTGACAAAAGAACATTGAAATCTGACTTTCTTCACAAAATATGTCTTGGCTTCTTGGAAA
The DNA here is from genome assembly GCF_037042905.1 of Lytechinus pictus. NCBI lineage: Eukaryota > Metazoa > Echinodermata > Echinoidea > Temnopleuroida > Toxopneustidae > Lytechinus > Lytechinus pictus. Next base: position 31,523,462 of record NC_087256.1, on the reverse strand, counting down.
AAAACTGAGCAATCATTGAGTCAATCGCCATCCAGACAATTGAGACCACACAGAGATAGAGTAGGCCTATTGATTGTCCAGCTCAGTATTCAGCCTATTGACAATGCACAATATCATTATGATCACGTATGAAATTTTAGTATTTGTTAAATAATAATTTTTATTTATAAATTGTTCTTCAAAACGGCATTTTGTAACATCGCTAATCGAAGGTATGTCAAAACGAAGCGGTTCAAGGGTCAGACCTATTGAGTTTGCTTTGTTGACACACGGATCGAGGGATCTACACGATATCTGTCTGGTAAGAAACCTCTCATTTTCGCCATTAATATTGGACTAATTTTTATCTTTCATACGCATAGGCGTTTGAAGCTTCAAATATCAATAAAATTCACACTTATAAACAGATTTCACCCTGTATATATGGATTTACTAGGGAAATCCATTTGGGTGTGGAGGTCTCACTTATACATATATGGGAGGCGGTTCAAGGCTCCATGATGAAGAAGACTGAAGTATATGTCAAAATATTAAAAAATATCATCATGGAGTCCTCAAGGCTAAGCTCATACCTTGATTTTTTCTAGGTAATTTGCGTAATTTTAAAACCGCATACCCGAGCATCGTAAATTTGGACTCAAAAGTTGCGCAAGACATGAGGGAAAATATTCTTGGAATGGCGTGGAGCAATTTTCAAACATAAAATGTTTATCGCAAAAAATTTTGAGGCATCAAATTATGCGGCAGAATGGGTTTTAAAAATTTGATCTTTTTGCCCACAACTCCTTAACGAATGGCCAAATTTTCTTGATTTTGTTTGTTGCATTTCTAATGCAAAGACCTTTCATTTAATGTATCATTCGCCAATATTTATTATTATCCTAATTTTGGGGTAATATGGCTACTAACAGAAGGCACTTCAGGTGAAAATTAGGAAAGGCTGTTCCAGCATGTTATTTATGCTCACAATGAGGCTCAATATCTACGATTCACAAAACTGTTTGAATTTTCAAATTCCGACTTCTAGAAGTCGAGTTATTGTCATCTTTGTGATACAAAAACAGGGCTTTTTGTGGACAAAAGATGATTGCGCAATCTTATTATTCTTTGTTTTGGGAATGGCACACTTTGTAATAAATAGCTTATGGGGAATGTACAAGCTCTTTATTTCAATCTTTTGAAAGCTTTTTTGCAATGATTTTGACTACCCCTGGACGATTACCCTCCCCCTGCCCCCGGACAATTACCCCCCCCCCCTGCCCCCGGACAATTACCCCCCCCCCTGCCCCGAACAATTTACCCCCCCCCCCCCCCCCGCGGACAACTACACTGTAACCCTATATCCAAAATTCTACACCTAACCCTATTTCGGGGTAATTGTCCTGTGGTAGGTTTGTGCACAGGGTAAAAATGACTTGATATGGATTTCTTTTGCTTGAACATTAGAAATTAAATTTTCAATGAATATAATTCGAAATAAAAGAAAGAGAATTAACATAATAATCTCAGAATTTTTAGGAAAAAAAATAAAGAAAGAATGATTTCAATCTTTGTTCTTTCCCTCCTTTATTTTGTATTATACATTGTTGTCATTTGTGTTATTTTATCTTTGTTTGCAAGGGGTCATTTTTAATAAGCCATCATTTGTGCTTTTTATGATGCCCCACTATACTAATATGTATTAAACATTTTATTGATTTGTATATATTGTTGCTTTTTAAAGTGGAAATAAATTGAATTGAATTGTATATTATTTCATTATTGTTATTGTGGTCTCAATATTATTATTGTCTCATTATCATTGTTTCATTATTGTTGGCAAAATTATTATTATAATTATAATCATAATTATTATTATCATTATGATAATTATCATTGTCTCATTAATATCATTGTCTCAATTATTATTACAATTATTATTACTATCATAATTGTTATCATTACAATTATTTTTATAATATTGATTATTATTGATATCTCATTAATATTATTGTCTCAATAATTATTACAATTATAATACTATCATAACAATTATAATTGTTATCATTATAATTATTTTATAATAATTATCATTGTAATCATAATAATTATTATTATTACAATAATAATAAATTGTAATATTAATATTCATTAAATATAATAATATTTATTCAATATTTTAAATATTATTGTAATAATAATTATTATTGTCTCAATAATTATTACAATTATAATTATCATTATAATCATAATTGTTATCATAATCATCTTCTAATATTATTATTAATATTGTAATAATAATATTGTCTCAATAATTATTAGGCCTATAATTATAATTATTTTTATAATAATTATTATTATTGATGTCTCATTAATATTATTGTCTCAATACTTATTACAATTAGAATTATTATAATTATAATTGTTAATTTGTTATAATTATCAAAATAATAATCATTATGGTCTCAATAATTTCATCATTATTGTCTCATTAAGACATTATTATTAATGTCTCATCATTATTGTCTTATCTCATTTCATAATATCTTCAAAATAGTAATTAACACCATAACAAGGTCCATAATCAGATATTAAATTCATGAAACATATCTCATACATGTAGACCTATTTCTAAATCAAATTCATGAAAGGAGCTTTTTGTGCCATTCAAAAATACGACTTCGATTAACAATACCATATTCTAGACATTCAGACACATTCTAACAAAAAAATCAATAATCAAACAAAATTCTTGAAGTTTACTTGCAGTTTTGTTCTTAATACTTATTTCGCACAAATTCTACAAAATTATTTTCAAAATAACAATTTAAAGTTCAAAATGAACAGAGCTCAAATCGTAATTAAAAAATATACAACGGCTGAAACATACTGTGTCTGAATACCCAGACTAAACTCGAGCCCATCGCAGCGGGGATGACGTCACTCACAGCTGTTTGTATACGCTCAAAACAACCCTGCTCGATCGGCCGAGTCAGATTCACAAACACCTTACAACACTCACCGCTGGCTCTCTACGGACCAAATTTGATTAAAATTTAACAAAATGTTCTCAAATATATAATTTCATTACTGACCGAGTTTACATGAGATCTCATGATTACAAGAAGGCGATTTCAAGCAAAGAAAAATAAATACCTTAATATTAGGTCCTTCCCTCGCAAGAAGGTAAGTACCTAGGGATACCTAGGGAAGTTTCTGAATGTAGGCATGTTATGCCTCTGTATTCAGACAGTTCTAGGTTTTTCCTCCTCAAGATGGCTGGCTCACTTCCGGGAACAGGGCTTTCGTAGTCATATTTTATTGGCTCATTTTTCCAGCATCTATCCAGGGCAGCTTCAAAACTGTGCACACTTGGGGCATTGACAACTTCATTATTTAGGCTATTCCATGTCTTACGTATTCTAACATAAAAAGAATTCCTATATTTCCGGGTCTTTGTCCTTGGTATGAACAGTTTTTCACTGTGACCTCTGGTATGTTCACTATATTTTTCTTCTAAATTAAGTTTTCTACATAGATCATAATTATTAAAGTGTTTATGTTTCAATCATGTCACCCCTAACTCTTCGATACGCCAGAGTTGGGATTTTTAACTGTTTAAATCGTTGTGGATAGGAAAGCTTCCTTAATTCTGGGACTAATTTTGTTGCCCTTCTTTGTACGTTCTCTATTCTAATGCATGTATATGTTTCTTCAGTACGGGGTTCCACACAGCATGGGCATACTGAAACTCCTTGTTGTATATTTCCGATGTTTACCGAAGATGTACGAAGCAACCGCGGGAATTTTTGACCAATCAAAATCAGCGGAATAAAGGAAGAAACCGACTCTGTAGTCTGTTTTTTCGAGCAATTCCAAATGCAACTCAGCTCTAGGGAGTCTAGCACTCGGCCGAAGACGTGCCGAGCGGAGCAAACTGTGTGTGTTAGACATGCGCTCGCCATTCACTGCAATGCAAAAATCTACATCTAGCGCTCTGTCCGCACGATCGCTCACCCGAGTGAAGTGCCTATTAACAAATAACAGTAACAGGCCTAGGACATAAACCAACACGAAACTATATAGGTGGGGCAGGCACAATTTAGTTCCAACTCAAGTCAGACTTAGACTAGAGTCTAGACATAGTTTCACAAATACTTTCAAAAATATCAACAATATAGTAATCCCTCATATTCACACATTTCTATTTATCATCTTACCAGGAATACAGATTCGATGATGATCCCTAAACTTTTTAATTTCCTCATGGTCCACATCTCGTTGGTGTTCACTGTGGGCTGCCATCTTGAATCCTGTCTAAGTAACTGTTACTGTTAGATCAAGGATGGCGCTATAATTTTTCGCTCGGGTTTTAAATTTAATTGAATGATTCCTTTATTTTGTGCTGATATTTCACAGAAATAGTCCTTATAGGGTATAGCCACTTTTCCCTGTCTCAATACTTTATTTTATGTTTGGTTATTTGAGATCGAAGGACCGTGGGGGCATGGGGGGCATGGGGGGCATGATGCCCCCCTTCTGATTTCGGCCCCTCGGCCGTCGTCGCGGTTGACTTGACAGGCACATTGGGTGTGAAAAAAAATCTACAATAATTGTTTTTTAATTGCTATGGACAAAATATACAAATTTATTCGTGAATTATTTGACACTCATGCAATTTCACTTCAGGTTTTCATTTTTTCGGGGCCGGGGGAGATCCTAATCAATTCTCGGGTCAATGGTGAAAATGATATGCTTGTATACTTTAATATTTTTATTTATTTATTTATTCATATTTCACCAGGGTAGCTCATTCAACAACAGTTGATCTTCCATGAGACCCTGGATAACAAAAAAATCAACTATATACAATTAAAAACAAGTAATTGTGATAATACATATGCAATCATCAGTTCATATTGTTAATATACAGACGTATAAGTGACAGCATTATGTACAGTAATATTCTACTTTTTTATTAAAAGGCATCCAGCTTAAACGAGTAAACATTTAATTAGAGGGAGTGTATATATTACAGTTTAAAATAAGTCTTGCTGCCCTCTTTTGCAATTTAGTCAACTTTTCAATTTGACCTAAACATCTATTCCCTCACATTTCACAAGAGTAATCAATTTGTGTTTGAATGAGACATACATACAGTGCGTCCCAGAAAAAAACGAAACCGAGATTTAGCGATGATTTATCATAACTTAAGCATAAATAAAATAGACAAATGACCTACCAATGTAAAGCTTAGAATCTCCTCTTTCATCTGGTATTACTTAGATTATTCCTCATTCACGCATGATTAGGCAAAAACAATTCGAAGAAAGGATGCCAAAACTCATTTGGCGGGGGGTATCTGAATTTCAAAAAGAAAATCACATGACTAAAAATTTCAATATCTTCTCTTTTCTTTGATACCTAAATCACAGAAAATTGTCAGGTAGTAAAAAAGTTATGATCCCTCGAAACAATGCTTGTATTTCCATAATTTCATTAAATAAACGTGTTTTCACCGGTTTCCCACAGAAGCTATCGCACGGTAACAAAAGACTTAATGCATGGCTGATCGTTAACAAAACGGAGTGTCGAGTGAGTTTGAACGCTTGCCTGTAAAACCTCTTCATTTTATGAAATTATTGAAAGTCAAGCCTTATTTCAAATAACCAGAACTTTGTTATTTCTTGACCATTTTCTGTAATTGAGGTATCAAATTAAAGAACAGATATTGAACTTTTAAAAAATAAGGTTTTCTTTTGAAAAACCAGATACGGCCCGCCAAGTGACTTTTTGGTATCCCCTTTTCAAATTGTTTTTGCTCACTCATGCGTGAATGAGAAATAATCTAAGTAATTTCAGATGAAAGAAGAGATTCTAAGCTTTAAAATGGTAGGTCAGTCATTTGTCTATTGTATTTGCGATTAAGTTATGATAAATCATCGATAAATCTCGGTTTTGTTTTTTGTGGGACGCACTGTATAATAATTTCATTGAAGCTTCATCAACATAATTATGGCTTGACTCTTCTGAGCATGGCAAGTCCTACAAACACTTGTCTACATACATAGTCAACATGATTGCACCATAACAAATTATCATCAATAATAACACCAAGACATTTAAAACTATTACACATTTCAATTTCAATACTTTCATACTTCATAGAAATTGCACTTGTCTATCTTTTAATACCTTAAGTTTTATTTTTACTTCCAATGATCATATATTTGGTTTTATCATCATTTAAACATAGCTTATTTCACATGTTTAACTTGATCCACTTAGCGATAGCATCAACATTATTCTGAAGTTTTACTTGTATTTCATAAATAGACGTATAGCACTTACATATAGGATCATCAGCGTACATTTATAACTTTCCATGATTCAAAACTTTTAACACATCATCAATGTAAATCAAAAAAAGTAACGGACCTAATATAGATCCCTGTGGAACTCCAAGGGAAATACATCGATCATTTGATTTAGCATTTTTATCGCAACATATCGTTTTCTGTTATCTAAATACGAATCAAACCATGCTAAAGACAAATCACTTAAACCAATATTCTTTAATTTATTCAATAAAATCATTAACACTATCAAAAGCACGTCTTAAATCAATGAAAAGCGCTCCTGTAAGGCACCTCTGTCTATAGCATTTAACCAATCATCAGTTAAAAGAACCAAAAGCCAAAGCTGTAGAATGGCCCGGTCGAAAACCGAAATGTGCTATGCTAAGAATATTAATGGAAATCAAATAGTCACATAAGTTACTGCTAATGGACAATTTTTTTTCAAAGATCTTGCTTACAGTCGGTAAAATAGAAATTGGTCGAAAATTGCAAACATAATAAAAGTCACCTTTTTTAAATAATGGGAAAACCCTTAGCATACTTCCAGTCATCGGGAAAACACCGGATGCAAAAGACAAATTAATCAACCCCGGGTTACCTCGTTATAGAAGAAACGATAAAAGCTTTAGATTTTATCTTATTTTTCATTTTCCAAAATTTACAATGAACATTGTCACGTTCCCTTATCATTTTTCTAATGTCAGCAGAAATCAATGGGAGTGACTGATTTTTAACTTTTACCGACTTCTTAGGAGCGACTTTGTCCAAAACATGAATAAAAATTGTTTTCCATGTTCTCCAAAATTCATTAACATCACAAATATCCTTTAATTTATGCCATTGCGCTGAATCAAGAAGAGTATATAATTGATCTTCGACAGCATCTTTTTGGACGGTAAGTTATCGTTTTAGGAAAAAAATATTGGTTATAGAAGCTAGAATGTAATTTAGTAAATTTACGTATTAAATAAATCATATAATGATCACTAACAGATGTGAAAATGCAACCACGCTAGATTACTCTTAAAGAGCGAGTTGTAAAAGCGAGATAAATGATTGTAGAATAATTACTTGTGACACGTGTAAAGGTTTCAATTAACTGAACGAAATTGTACGAGCTCATCAAATATTCTAATTTATGATACAGGTACAAATCCTTCAATATTGACTGTAATCACAATTTAGATCTCCTAAAATGAGTACCTCGTCAATTGAAGTATTGTACGAGAAAATTGATTCCAAACTTTGTTCAAAACTGTCAAAAAAAAGAAACATCGCTTGACGGGGGTCTATATAATGACCAAAATACTTTTCTGAAAAGATAAAGTGATATGAAGACATGTCATTTCTAAATCTTGGTTTTCAAGGTCATACCTTCGTGTATAAAAAATATCTTAACAGATACATACACTACTACTCCTCCACCGTGGCGTGTTCTATCCTTGCGTTCAACCCTCAACCATCGAGATAAATCTCATCATCAGATATTGAATCATCACAAAAGGTTTTATTAACGCAGAGAACATCAATGGAATTGTTTGACAAAATATAACGAAGTGACTCGATTTTATTGACAATACCCCTGACATTAATACGCAAAAACACATTTTCTTTCGGTAATTAAGGAACTTTGCCATCCACAAGATTGATTGATTTTGAACATTTATCAATAAGGTAATCCCGGGAGACAGTAGGTCTATCTGAAGCGGTAAAAGACATAATCTTCAAATAATATTGGTAGCCTCATTATCGTCTATATCATGAACAGATTTAAGTTTGTTATTATCGATCATTTAACTCGTTGCGTACATTTAAAGTAACCCTGGAGGCACTCTCTTCTTGGCCACTATCTTAGTACATGTTCAGGGGCAGATCCAGCCTTCGCCAATAGGGTGGGGGGCGGATTTTTTTTCAGCCATATTTTCCCCGATCGGCCGCTCGAAGATGATTTTTGTTTGTTTCTTTACAGGGGTAGTCCTAATAGTCACTTCTTAACTTTATTCTCATAAATCAACATAAATATATAATATCATAATGCGTATTTATATAATGCAAGCGCGAAGTGCGATTTATTTTTTTTGTAAATTATATATATTTTGTCCTAAAATTTGAACATTATGGGCAATGTTTGCTATCCTGAAAAAAATGTATGCAACTAAATAATTACTACGAACGCGACGCGTTTGCAGAAATTTTTAATACACGTTTTGAACTGATCGAAGAGGTATTGCAGTTAGCAATGAAGACGTTACATATTTAAACAATCAAATAATGCGAACGCGAAGCGCGAGCTGATTTTTTTTTCGACATTTCTACCTAAAGAATGGAAATTCTATGCACTTTTTGTATACTCAAACAGGATAGGTATAAAACTAAATAATTGATGCGAGCGTGAAGCGTGAGCGGAAAATTTCGAGATTAAGACCTAAGCACGAGAATCTGTATTCATGTTTTGTAAATCATAAAAAAGATGAGTAATTGGGATCTTCCTTACAGTAATAATGCAAGCGCAAAACGTGAGCAGAAAATGTTTATATACAATTTGAACTGATCGTTAAGGACCTGTTAATGACTGCTTGCACTTAGCGATGAAGATGTTACATAATTATTTCGACAATCAAATAATGCGAGCGCGAAGCGCGAGCTGAAATTTTTTGACATTTCTACATAAAGAATGGAAAATTTTTAATCAATTTTTTAATCGTGAACAAGATAGCTATATAACTAAACGATTGATGCCAAGCGCGAGCGGAAAAATTCGAGATTTAGACCTAAAAACAGGACACTCTATTCATGTTTTGTAAATCATGAAAAGGATGAGAAATAGGGGATCATCCTACATTAATAATGCGAACACAAAATTTGTTATATTGTGATCTGAAACTGGATAATGATTTAAATAGAGTATGTGCTAGTCTTTGCGTGGAGGCACACTTGTTGATCAAAGTTCCAATCAGGGTCTGTGCCTGCAGACTAACCTAAAACTAAGTTGAGAGCGCAAACCGCCAGCTGAAAACTTCTGGCCAATGAGAGGAAGGCTGACTCCGAGAGTTGAGCGCGACGGACGCACGAACCAAGAGATCGTTCTACGTCGTAGATAGCGTCGTACGACGCTGGGCGAAAACGCGCTAACATTGAGCCTTCGACGCATCTCGCCGGTGATGGCGTTCATCTAAATAGACGCGGAATTGAAATAATGATCATCAGCTCGTTGAGAAAACAAATGCATAAACCACGCGACTGGATGGACTCATTCAGGGCAACTAGAAAGGACTTTCTCGAGACGGCACGGAGATAATTGAACAAAATATTAAACCAGCTAAACATGCTAAATGGAAGCGGGAATGGAAGGCGGGGTAAGATGAACCATTTTTTGCCTGTTAGGATATGACTTATAATCTTGTAGAAATAAGTGCCTTGCCTTATTTTTTTATTTTATTTTTTTTTATTTATTTCTGATATTTTGACAGGGTAGCCCATTCACCAATAAGTAGTGGTCTTCCATGAGGCCCTGAATAACAATAAACATATTTACAAAATGCATAACGTATGTACAGAATGTTACATCATTAAGATTCACATTAGGATTTGAATGTAAAACGAAACATTAACAAACTTAGCAGCAAACAAAACGCAGACGGGCACTCGTTTGACGTATAATAAAATATCGATAAATCAAATTAATTAAGAAGGACATCTTGAAAATACTGATAATATACACCAAATCATCAAGGTCATGCTAACACAAAATAAGCACAACAGTGGATGTTCCGCAAGTTATTTATAAATTACAAGTTCTTTTAAACATTCTCTTAAATGAAATGACAGAAGGAGCTGTTCTAATTGAATTATCAAGCTTATTCCATTTAAATATTGAAGATACGATTGGACTACACTTATAACAATCAGTGCGAAACTTGGGCACGCGTAAATATCCACTGTCTCTCTGTCTGGTATGATGTTCATGTACATCATTTGGATTGGTTAAGTTTACCTGAAGGTAAGAAGGTGCTAAATTATGGACACATTTAAATATCATCAAAACGCGACTGAGCTCAAATCGTTTGTCTAGTGTCATCCATTTAAGACTTGTGAACAAATCAGCCGACGGTGTGTCGTATGTCTTGTTCAATATAATTCTTGCAGCCCTCTTCTGAATTTTTTGCAGCTTAATTGTATGGGATTGAAATCTATTCGACCATACAGCAGAACAGTAATCAAATCTTGGCAACACTAAACTGTTATAAAGCAACTTTAAGGACTGCACAGGCAAAGAACTTTTCGCTCTCTTTATTATGCCAATGCTTTTCTGAGTAAGTTTACATACATTTTCTATTTGTTTTGACCATATCAGTTCTTCATCTATCAAAACTCCTAAGCATTTGGTGAATTGAACTCTATTTATCAAATCACCGTTTAACAAAATCGTGAAAGAATCTATTTTCCTGAGATTAGCACGAGAACCTATTATCATGACACAAGTTTTTTCAGTGTTGAGGACGACCTGATTATCTTTAATCCATGCCATGACCTTGTTTAATGCAACAGTTAATTTTTCTTCCAAAACTGTCGCATCATTCGCACTGACGGTAAGTGTCGTGTCGTCAGCGTACATATCTATAATACCTTCATGAATACATTCAGGTAAACTATTAACATATATTGAAAATAAAAGGGGACCTAGAATTGACCCTTGTGGCACGCCTAATTTGACGATTGAAGGGTGCGATTTGGCTCCTTTAAATTGTGTCACTTGTTGTCGATCAAATAAATATGATTTGAACCAAGTGATAGTCCTCTTACTACAACCAATGCAAGTTAATTTCTTTAAAAGCAGCTCATGGTCCACGGTATCAAAGGCCTTCCGAAGATCTATGAACGCAACTCCAGAAATTAAATTGTTATCAATGTTTAACGACCACTGATTTACAAGTTTTGCAAGGGCAGTAGTTGTTGAATGCATAGGCCGAAAACCAGATTGATTTGGGTGTAATAAATCATTCACGTCCAAGAATTCACTTAGCTGTTGGTGAACAGCCCTTTCTAAAATTTTACTCACGATTGGTAATATAGAAATTGGGCGGTAATTATTCAACGAAGACATATCACCAGATTTAAATATTGGTACTACCCGAGCCTTTTTCCATTTACGAGGAACAACTCCAGTAGTAAGGGATTTGTTAATAATAGCACAAAGGGACTCTGCGATAACATTTTTTGTCATCTTTAAAAGTTTGCAGCTGACATGATCTTCCCCAGTTGATTTATCTATACTCAGATTATCAATCTGTTTCAAAACAAAATCTCTAGTAATCAACTCTAGCTCAAATTGAGAGTGAATTGAACCAACATTTGTATCATCTTCTACTTGAACTCTCTGTTGAGACGCATCCCTTTGCAGGTCCTTAGTAATATTAGTAGCATTTGAAATGAAAAATTCATTAAATGCTTCAGCAATATTTGCATTGCCCGACACATCTGTTCCATCTACGTTTATGGTGTTGGGAGAAATAGGTAATGACTTGGGCACAAGTTCTCTCAAACATCTCCACATTTTCTTACTATTGTTTTGATTTTGTGAAATCTGGTTAGCATTATATTCTTTTTTACTTTTTTTCATGAGATGAATAACTTTATTTTTCAGAAATTTGTATGTGTCCCAAATATCATTATTTTTGTTAACTTTAGCTGTTTTTAGAACCTTATCACGTTCCTTCATTAGCTTGACGACCTCGTCAGATATCCAAGGACAAGCTTTTTTTCTTATCCGCTTTTTACAAAAGGGAATGTGCCTGTTGATTACATCATTGAAAAAAGTCAACCATACATCCCAAGCAACATCAACATCATCTATATCTTTTACGACCTGCCAAGGAATATTTCTCAATTCACTATAAAATGTTTCCTCATCAAGATTTTTAAATGAACGAAATTCTGCAAATTCGGAATCTTTATACATCTTAGCACTGAAATCGCGAATTGTATACACCAAATAATGATCACTTATACTAGTTTCAAATATTCCCCATTCACTGTATAGTTCTTTGTCTGATACAAATATCAAATCAATTAAAGTGGCAGAGGTATTTGTGACTCTTGTAGCAGTATCAATTAGCTGACTCAGCCCGTACATATTTGTATAAAACATTATTTTTTCCCCATTCACATCATTTTGTTGTGGCATACAATCACAGTTGAAATCACCCAATATCATACTGCTCATATCTTCCAAGAGAGCAGCATCCAAGTTTCTGTCTAATTCTTCAAAGAAATCAACATGAGAATTCGGAGGTCTATAAAACTCCCCAACCAGAATTGGAGACTTGTTTGGATAATGCAATTCAAACCAAATACATTCTAAATTTGGTGAAATCAGATCATCCCTTCTTTTGTAATTGAACTTCTTCGATATGTATACAGCCACACCACCGCCGTGTCTCGTACGATCTCTACGTAATAAGACATAATCATCAATACGCAATTCAGAATCATCAATCATTGAGTCGCAAAGTGTCTCATTCAATCCGACAACATCAAATGATGAATTTCTCAGAAGTAATCTAAGTTCATCAATTTTAGCAATTAAACTGTGAATATTCAAATGAGCAAATTTTAAGCCTCTGTTTCTAAACCTAGGAACTGAACCATTTACTAATTGATTAATTTTACCCTTTCTCAGTTGATGTGATGGTTCCTGAAAATCATTTTCAAAACTACCAGTAGGCCTACTGGATGTATCAAGGTGATTAAAAGTCTCATTACCAACTTGTGAAGAGTTACGAGAAAATGATGGTGATATTGAATAAGATTTAATTCTGGGGAAACATTTTTTTACCTTTAGTTTAAGTAACTTTCTACCCCATACTGGAAGGCACTGTACATCACCTTAAAAAAAAAAAAGATGTCAAATGACTCAACTTGCCCAACCCATGGGGTAAGTTGAGCCACAAAAACTAGCCACAAAAACTAGGCACAAAAATCTATGGGGCAAGAACTTAAATTTTTTAGAATGTGCAGATACAATGTGCACTGAACTAATTCCTATTTTGTGCAAGAAAAGATAAATCTCTTTTATTGCACTGTTTGTCTGATTTTCCTTCCCCTTTCCTTTGAGGCCTTTATCAATTTCAAGCTCTAAGCTTAAGATGAAGGTCTCCCACATTTCAAAATGTATTATTCTATATATGTATATATATAATTTTTTTCTGCTATTTGTTTTTATAATAAAAAAAAAGAAATTTATCAGGTATGAATATATTTCAATTAGATTGTTAGATTGTTTATATGCATATGTTATTAATTATGTCATTTGCTTATTGTTATGTTATGCTAAGAAAAAACAAAGATTACACTTGTATATACTTTTGTTATTGGAATGTGAAAATTAATCAATCAAATCAAATCAAACTATGTCCAGCGTGCGAAAGACGACTTGGAATCTTTTCAATTCAGGCGCGCTATAGACATAGTCAGGGGCGGATCCAGCTTTCGCCAATAGAGGGGGGGGGGCCGAAAAATATTTTCATCAACATTTTTCTCGATTGGCCGCTATAATCTGATTTTTTTTTTTTTTTTTTTGGGGGGGGGTGTTCAGGGGGTAGTCCTAACTAGAGACTGAAGTTTTAAGTATATGTTAGTTTTTATTGTTATAAACAAGATAAGGTATCTCATGTGGTCTTAATATATAATGCGAGCGCGAAGCGCGAGCTCAAATTCTTTGATATTTTATGTCCTTAGACCTGAAGATTCTGAGGAGATTTTATAATCATGAAAAAGATAAGTATCCAACTAAACAATGCGAGCGCGAAGCGCGAGCCGAAATTTTATCATAGTAACGTGAAAAGGGACTCAATTAGGACTGTTTTTAGTGATTAATGAAGAGGATACAAGTATCACCAATTAAATAATGAGAGTGCGAAGCGCGAGCTCAAAATGTTTGATATTCCGACCTGAAAACTGGACAGTCTAAGCGCGTTTTTATTTAAATACAGAAAAAGCTGTGTGTCTCAAACAATTAAATGCGAGCGCGAAGCACAAGCTCAATTTTTTATATACTGACATGATAAAGGAGCATTTTGACAAATTTTGGTAAGAATTTCCAAAGAGGATAGGTAACTCACAAATCAAACAATGCGAGCGCGCAGCGCGAGCTGAAAATTTTGATATAAACAATTTGTGTAAAACAAACAAAATAATTAAAGCTTGATGTGCGAGCTAAAATATTGTGTGCAAATTGATTTCAGATCTGGATATATAAGTGTCATTTAATCCTCTTGAATGGGATTCATTGGCACAGGCAATGCGAGCGCGAAGCGCGAGCGAAATTTTTTATATAAAGTTCTTTTTCCAATTCTTCCCCTCACCCTTTTCTTCCTTTCGGGGTCGGGCCGGCCGTTACGAGGTTGTAAATTACACATCCTGGGTATGATACCTCTTTCCTACTTTTCTTTAGTGTTTTTCCTATAGTACACTTTGTCTGCAGGTTGTCAAAAAATAGGGGGGGGGGGCCGGGGCCGGCTCGGCCCCCTCCTGGATCCGCGCCTGATAGTTCAGTGCGCGCCGTATCTGCACATTCTCAAACATTATAAGGGCCTCTCCCCTTCATCGAGATCGTCATTCGCCCGAAGAAACCAATCGATAATTGGCGAAACGTCGCAACAGTGAGTTGATTTCCAGTTTGAAAATTTAATTTCTTATATTGATTGCGATACGATTACTAGTAGATGAATGAGAAGAATTTACATCAGTTAATTTGTTATTTTCACATCCACTTATTTCTTATGCACTCGTCATGTAAAAGACTATGACAAGAATGAGGATACATCATCCGGACTAACAATATTGTCATCTTATGTCCTTATTATATTTAAAGATGCATGTGGGTAAAATACACATTGCGATGAAAGTACATCTAAACTTATAAATTAGCACATCAAAATTAGCGCAGAAGTGATTTAGCAGTTTTTGTATATATATACTTTCACTATTGCACTACCTGATTAACACATTTGTATCTAGCACTCCCTTAGTCAATGAGTACACTTACATAGCACCATGACAGTGCATTTGATTTTTGGACATTGGGTTGTGTGAGGGACCAGGATTTTGCCCTTCAAAATCAGAAACATCCTGGCTCAGAAGACATTTAATTTACTCGAGAAAGCAAGCAAAGAGGTTAGTTAATGTTTTATGTTATGTATTTTTTTATTATGGTCTAAGCATAAAGTTAAATTTTAGAGATCTTTTTCTTGGTTCATAATGACAAATGATAATGTGTATGTAGTATGTATAATGTATGTACAAGCTATACCAGGCTCATTGCATCCCCTTGTAATCAAATAAGACTGATTAGTTATTACATGAAGCTACATTGTGTACTACATTTATTCTATGATATATAAAGAATGATCGTTGATTTATACTTGCATTCTTATAATTGTAATGAGAGCAAAACTGAATTCTGTTTGTACATGTAGTTCAAGCAAACCTATAATGAGTAAAAATAACACATACAGTGGATAGAATTTAGAATTTAGTTGAGACAAGGCTATTCAGGTTTTCCAAAGAATTGATGTTACTTTATTGGTAACTTAAGATGTTTCATTTTGCTGGTATTTATGATTCCTTTTTCTTTATCATTGACTCCACAGTTTTCACGGATTAAACGTACTAATTGGTTCAAACTGGATTAAAAGTACCATTTGGATTCAAAGGATTAATAGGACTAATTGGAATAATGGATCAGATTCCTAGTGAAATTGGCTAAATTCGATTGGATTGATTGTACGGATTTGATATCAGATTGATATATTAAAACAACGAAATCTTGTAGAGGCCTTTGTTACGCTTGTCTTTTGTTCGTCGACCTCACTACAGCCACACACATATCACTTTCCTCTTTTTTTTTTTTTTTTTTTTTTTTTTTTTTTGGGGGGGGGGGGGCTGAACTGTGTATTTTCCTTTTGAAAATCTAGGCCTAATTTCTGTTTCAATTTTGAAAACAATGTGGTGGGGTTAGGCCTGGGTTGTCCAATGGCTCATCAATATGGCACCACGACAGTTTCTGACTCATTCATAATTGGCCTGGGGGTGGTGGTTCAACTTAGAGGGATGGTCCAGGATGGAAATATTTATATCTCAATAAATAGAGTAAAATTTACAAAGCAAAATGCTGAAAATTTGATCAAAATCGGATCACAAATCAAAAGTTATTGAATTTTAAAGATTTGCATTATTCTGGTGAAACAGTTCTAGGCATGTCTCATGAATATTCATTATGTGGGCTGATGATGTCATATCCCCACTTGTTCTTTTGTATTTTGTCATATGAAATTAGGTTTTTTCAAAAATTTTCTACCAAGAACTAAAACAATAGGGTTGACAACTGATTAAGTGCATTAGTTATTTATTGCCACAACTTATTTCATCATAATTGAGACACGTCAATTACACATGTATGAAAAAATGAAACATTTATGATTTCATGTAATAGCATAACAAAAAGGAAAGTGGGGATTTGATATCATCAGTCCACCTAATTGAATATTCATGACGATGTGCATATAACTGTTTTCACAAAATATTGATAAAATTTAAAATTCAATAACTTCGTTATTTGTTATCCGATTTTGATGAAATTTTCAGCATTTTGCTCTGTGAATTTTACTCTATTTATTTAGATATAAATATTTCCAGCCCGGACCATCCCTTTAACCTATACGAGGCTTACCCCCCGCCTAACCTTACGAGGCTTATGCCCCGCCTTCCTCTACTAATCTCAATAATCCTAAAGCCATTGCACACATGGGTCTTCCATCTTCTGTTAAAGTTCCACCCTTGGCCACCCTTGAAGGACACAACAATCTTGAACAAGATAATGACTTGGTGTCTCATAATAACCTGTCAAAATGCATATAATAATAATGATGCAGTTCTTCTATAGCGCATTTCAGACCTGACAGGACTCTCAATGCACTTTACAGAAATAAAAATAATACAACATTAGGAATTACTTAGAATAACACTTAAACAACATCAACATTAATCAGTTACATATGGCATATAAGTATTGTAAAAGGTATATTTGAATGCTTCATTAAAGAGAAATGTTTTAAGTTGGGATTTGAAAAGTCCAGGATTATTTTGTGATCGGAGAGTACTGGGGAGGGAATTCCAAAGGGTTGGGGCACTGTAGGAGAAGGACCTTTCACCATGCGTCTTAGTTCTTAGTCTGGGTACTTGAAGGAGTTGTTGAGTTGATGATCTAAGTGTCCTAGAGGGGGTGTATGGAGAAACAAGTTCAGAAATATATTGAGGGGCAAGACCATGGACAGCATTAAATGTTATTAGAAGGACTTTGAAGCGAATTCGTGATTTGATGGGTAGCCAGTGAAGTTCTTTGAGGATTGGGGGTGATGTGGTTGTGTTTCTTGGATCTGGAGACAAGTCTTGCGGCTGAATTTTGGATTCTTTGGAGCTTTGCTACATCTTTGTCCGGGGTTCCGTACAAGAGACTGTTACAGCATATAAAGCTTGTGCTTCTCAATTAAATAATTTTGAATGTCTAAACTGCCCAGGTAGAATGCGCACACATCGACGTCAGAAGCTCGATCGGTCCATAACATTGATGAAATAAGGTAAATTACTGTGCTCAAGCAGTCAAGCTAGACATCCTATATGCGTTGGTGAATCTTGACTAAAAGAAACCTTTCTGATAGGGAAATATAAAACGATCTACTTCGGCCATCTAAACGTGGAGGAGGAGATTGTTTATAGGCCAATATGAGGAAACCTTTAATTACAAAGATAGTTCATATTGTCACTATATCAAAGCAGTGTTACTTAAAATGACTTTTAGAACGAATGATTTGTCTCTTGTATCTACAGGCCACAATGTCATATTTCATTATGTAATAATTGAAACGTTTGTGTTATTTGGAATAATAGTACACATTAAAAATAACACAAACATTTCAATGATATTACATAAAAAGATGATATCATCAATATATATGAAAAATAACAAAAAATTGCCTTGTTTAATTAAAGTCATTCTTATTGCTATATCATTTGCCTTTGCTCCCTAATTTATATATATTTTTCCTCGTCCGTTTTCTAGGGTCTTATGCGATTACTTTTTTTATTTGTAAGTTAGTTAGGTAATATATTGTTTCTTGTAATTTCCTATCGTGGAATTTTCTATTGTCATTTTGTTGTATAAATTAATGATTGCAATGTTTTTGTTATTTTTCATATAATTATAAATGTTGATATAATTTTTATATTCATTTTTACCTGTTGTATCAGGACCATGATGTAAAACAGCTGTGCTGATCATGTTTTATCCTTCAATTACTATAAAAAAAAACAGTAAAGATGAACCACTTTGCTAGTCGTGTATGCTACTAATGATAATAATAATAGACCAGTTCGTAGTTACTTCATGGACAATTTTGGTCAAATGACCTTTCATTTCTTTCATTATGATAGGCAGATTTCAAAGCAAGATATTACGTAAGCTTTCCTTACATAGCAGGATGAAGAAGTTGAATAGACCAGGTGACTAGAATAGCACACCAATGAACACTTTATGAAGGTATTTGTTGCATTCCTATACTTTGAATGCATATCATGGCATGTTGCACAATGTACTTGGCAAACTGTGACATACCAGTCGTTCGTGGAATTGTTTTTTGTGGATGTAAATGAAAACCACAATTCAAAAGAATATATGAATAATCAAGACATCAAAGTTGGTGCTTATCTCATTAGATTTTAAACCACCATGTCACTTTAGTACAAATGACCTTCCTCTGATCATGTGTAGAATATTTTGATCATGCGCAGAAAGGAACTACGAACTGGCTTATACTTAAAAATATAATGAAAACAATAATCATGATGATCATAATAGGATTCACAATAATGACAATAATCATAATGAACAAATATTGATATACTAATAAAAAATTATAGTACGCCTAATAGCCTAAATATTATAACGATGAAAATAATTACGATAATTATCAAAGATACATTTGATTCCAGAAATTATGTGATTTCATATAAAAAATATTACATTGATGCGAAGCGTATTTCTGCAAATTGAATGATAATCCATTGAAGATGAAACCCGCAATTTAATCCGGTTGAATTTAGTAAAAAGAGAAAAATAAAAGAAAAATATAAATTAACATATGAGGACCGGAAAGGAGAATAAATAAGAAGCAGGTTATAAGCATTTGAATATTAAGACGACGAATGCCATATAAAGATTCTCTCGTTGGCAATGCGAAAAAGACATTGAATTTTGATATCCACATACAACACCCTCATTATATTTAGATTACCAGCGATGGGGACATCCCGATAGTCCGCGGGTCCGTTAGTCCGCGGGTCCGATAGTCCGCCGTGTGTGTAAAATTGTGATCAGGATATAGTGAGATCAAATGTCATCGAGAGGTCGAAAGGTCAAATGATACGAAACCATGGGGTTCTATCAGGCGCGGATCCATGCCCCCCCCCCCCGAAAAAAAGAGGGAGGAAGAGGGGGAAAGAAAGAGAAGAAAACAAAGAGAGGAAAAGTGGGGGGGAAGAGAAAAAAAAAGAGAGGAAGAGGGTGAAAATAAGAGAGAAGAAGGGTTATGAGGAAAAGATAAGAAAAAAAGAGAGAAAGACTCTGGCCCGTATTCTGAAGTCAGGTTTAACTTAGACCATGGTCTAACTCTGTGCTAAAACTATGGGAAGCCAAAAGTGTCATTTTTTAAAAATTAAGTTGTATGTTTTTTATGTTTACTGTGCTCTTTCCTGATTCATCGATTGTGAAGACAATCATCGATTTATACTTCCTAGACAATTATGAATGATTTGAGAGCCAAATGAGCTGAAATATGATATCTCTTCTGTTAGTGGTTTATGTAGCAATTGGCTTTCCATACTTAAACCACAACTTTAAACCTGAGTTTAAGTTAAACCCGACTTCAGAATATGGGCCAATGAGATTGGAAAAGAAAGAGGGAGATATTGACCGGGACGTCGATTTTATGTTCGAACTATGGGGCGCCGAATTGATGTTTGAACTAGGGGGGCGAATTAATGTTCGAACTAGAAGAGGGCGTCCAATTGATGTTCGAACTAGGGGTGCCAAATTGATGTTTGAACTAGGGAGGGCGCCCAATTGATGTTCGAAATTAGTGGGGGGGGGGGTCCGCCAAATTGATGTTTGAACTAGGGGGGGGGGGAATTTATGTTCGGGTTAGGGGATCGCCATTTTGATGTTTGACCAGAGGAGACAAATACATATTTCAAGTTATATTTCACATAGGGGCGCTAATTTCATGTTCAACCCAAATTGACCTTAAAGTCGGGGGGCTCTATGCCTATTCATATTCGACCGGGGGCGCAACATTGCTCGTATTGCCTGTTTATAGTGAACTACATGTCCTGCAAAAAAAGATTAAATACATGCGGCTGAACTAAAATATCCCGTTTTTACGTGGTGGGTTACACTTTGTAAAAGACGATTAAAATGTCATTTTTTATATCGGAATATAATTTTTTTTTCGGTTCGCTCTTCGAGCTTGGGTCATTTATAAGAAAATAGTGAATATATCCCCTCCTAATCATTAAAAAAAAAAGTGCATAGATGTCCCATTTTCCCAAGTTTAGCCCGCGATTTGCTCTCGCACAAATTGTTAATTAGGTATCAATCCTGTCAAAAGTGCTCAGAATATCCGCTTTTCAGGTCGGAAAATTTAAAAATAATTCACATCACGCTTCATTTCAATCGTTTCGCATAAAATTTTTCGGGTCTAAAAGTTGGAAAAAAAAAATCAACTCGCGCTCGCATATATTGTTAAGTTTAAGCTCGTGCTTCGCGCTCGCATCAATATTGTTAAGTTATATACGCATCCCGTCCTCACAGTTTTTATGCGAACGAGAAGCGCGAGCTGAAAATATTTGATATTCTTACCTGACAACTGAAAGTGTCCTTTTCATTTCATCATTTTCAAAGTTTTCAGCTAGCGCTTCGCGCTCGAAATTATTTCTTAAAATCAGTTAGGCATCGTGTTTATCATAACTACTTAAGCTTTCACGATAAAATCCATGAACAATTAAAAAAAAATCAGATCGTGCTTCGCGTTCGCATTATTTATTAATGCCTTGTTTGCCTTTTTGGGGAAAATTGGTGTGATACCCTTAACGAGTGCACGTGCAGCCCGCGCCCAAAATAAAAAAAAAAACCTTTTGGTTGGGATTTTTTACCTGATTGCTAAGAAAGCATGAATGCTTGTAAGCAAGCAACCAGAGGACCGACGGCTTAAGGTCCTCTCCGAAGGACCTGGTAATGAGGATTAATGCCTTACCAAAGGGCAATAGCGCACTAAGTGTGAATCGAACCCGGGTCACCGGAATACGAATCCCCCGCTCTACCGACTGAGCTATCGCGCCTCCTTTAAACGTGTTTTTTGGGGGTCACGCATGTATACAGCAATATATTTGACAGCCCCCCCCCCCCCCGGGGAAGTGTCAGGGGGCAATTGTCTTTGGGGTTATTATTATAGAAACCCATGGTCTCGTATAATTTGACCTTTTGACCTTTCGATGGCATTTCATCTCATTATATCCTGATCATAATTTTACACACACCGCGGACTATCGGACCCGCGGACTATCGGACCTGCGGACTAACGGACCCGCGGACTATCGGACCCGCGGACTATCGGACCCGCGGACTAACGGACCCGCGGACTATCGGACCCGCGGACTATCGGGCTGTAACCCCAGCGATCATATCCCCATCAATATTTTCATTTTATCTCCACCCATTCGTCAATTTAGTATGAAAAATTCGCGTTAATACTCCCACCTTTCTTTGATATTATATACTGGGTAGTATTTGATCTTTGTTGACTCTAGGCCTTGATTCCCTTGACCTTCGAAACCGATTCATTCACGGTTGTACTTTTAACTGACTCAGAATTGTGACCAAATAGCGGAGCGCCACTCCGAGGTGATCCACTCGTCCCACAGAACAACCCCTTAAGCGCCTTTCGGAAAGGAGGATAACGGATAGTATAGATGATCGGGTTAGCGCAGGAATTGAGGAACATGAGCAGGATCAAGCTAGAACTCAAAGGACTCCAAATGAAAGTAATGGGTAAGACGCCCAGGTTCACCAGGAAATAGGCTGTCATATTCGGGGTGAAGCAAATGATGTAGGTGCTGACAACGATTAGCATGAGCTTAATGACGCGGTTCCGAGCGACAATATGGAAAGTAGGTTTATCGGTTTTCTGGATCTGTGCTCTCTTGGCGATCGTGCGTTGCTTGTGAAGGGAATATGCCGTGAGACCTTGCGTGAGGAGGAGAGTTGAGATCGGTAGGACTACGGTCACCAGATAATTGAAGATTCCGATGGGGAATACAACGCTTGGGACAGCGCGATAGAGGCAAGTGCACTGGGGTGTTATCACAAAGACAAACGGGATGAACAAAGCGGAAAATATACCAGCCAACCACAGGAGCATGATGGCGATCTTGCTGCGCCCAGAGGTAAACACTAACATGTGGTTTAAAGGATATGCAACAGCCATGTAGCGTTCAGCTCCCATTGCCATGAGAATGTAGGATGATGTCCGCAACCCGTGGAATAGGAAATACCGAGAGTCTATCATCTTGCAGAAGAAGAGACCTAGCGGTGTTCGCGGTATCCTCTTCGATGTTGGCACTGGGATGATAAAGACGGAGCTGACCAAGTCGGCAATGGCCAACGCACCCACCATGATATCCATTGAATGCAAGGCCCCACGACGTTGGGCTAAGACGACAATAACAAGAAGGTTCCCGATGATGCCAAAGACACCGATGAGTACCTGGATACAGTCGAATATTCCCCATCTTAGCGCATTCCATTCCCAAGAGTCACAGGACATTTTGGTGTGGTCCATGCCGCTTTCGGTGCTCAGGTTTCTCTCTATCCTTGTAGGAAACATAGCTTCTTCTCTATCCATCGCAATGGTATAAATTCCTCCCGTGGCTGTAACCAATGCAGATGCATGGTAACCTTCTGTTGTCATAGTGCAATTGAAAAACACATCCTTAACATCAGCTCTTTCACTTGTCAGTGTTACGCCCTCTACGGTTGAACTTGAATTTTGGCCGTGTTCAAATGAGATGGCATCTGCCATAGTACCATAAAGTTTGATCATGAAGAAAAACAAAGCTGGTTGATTTTTCATGATGAGTCTCTTGCCGTCTAATGTATCCAACAATATCTGCCAAAAAAAAAATCGACTTTATATATATATATAAACTAACCGTAAGTTGATCACATGAAATAAATTTATACCTAAATAATTCATACCTATTAATTAAAATAAAATTCACCTAAAAAATGCTGAAAATTTTTATCCAAATCTGATAACAAACAAAATACGAAGTTATTGATTCGTAAAGTTTAGCAATATTCTGTGAAAGCGGTTATATGCACGTCGTCATGAATGTTAATTAGGTGAGACGATGACGTCATTTCACCACTTTCCTTTTTCTTATATCATTAAATGAAGTAATATTTTTTTCCAATTTTCATGCATATGTGTATGATGTGTCTCCATTAAATAAAACAAGTTGCACATGATGTTAAATCAGTGTCGATCCATATTTCTAAATTCTTGGAGGATAAAGTTTGGATTAACACATTTCCATGTAGTGAAATACAAAAGAACAATTGAAGATTGACATCAGTTTGCTCATTGAATATTCATGAAGACGTGCCTAATACTGTTTCACACAAGAAAAAAATAGATGCAAATGTTTGAAATGTTATACCTTGTCCGATTTTTATCAACTTTTCAATGTTTTGTTTGTCTGATTTTTCTTTATCTGTTTAAATAAATATATAATTTTCAACCTGGAGTCAGAGATACATGTAGGTATAATGTGTAAAGAGAGTATATTCTTCGCAATAATGAAAACTGAGTATCTGATAGTTAGTTCATAATTGATTTTGCAATCAAATCTAGAATAACTTTTGCATAGTTCGTATTTATCAATAATCCATACTATAGGACTCGCTTACACTCGAAAAACCTGAGTAAAATTTTACGCAATATTGCGTAAGATTTACAAAATCTTTTTACCCAACCAACATGCATGTTCCCATTTTACCCAATATTGGGTAAACCTTTTTTTTAGAGTGTACCGAATACTGAACGTTGTATAAAGTGCATAATCAAGCAAAACTAATGAGTCATTGAACTGTGTATATTCACACTATAAACACCGAGTTCAGATTAAAATGACATTATTTTTCGGTGAAAATCTTTTTTTTTATTTAAGTAGAAAATTGTCTTTGAACAAAAGCATTTATTTCTAGATCTCTACAGATATCATGAAAAAGCGTACTTTTATCACCTCTCTTTTACCTACTCCTCGTGGTATTATTGAGGACGATGATGATAATAATAACAATAATGATATATGATAATAATAATAATCTACAGGTGAGTCCATCAATCGACTAAAAGATGAATACGGAATCGCGAAAGAAGAGTCCCAGTGACCATTATAATTTAGACTGGATTCTCTTCACATGTAAACATACTGGCACCAGCACTTGCAATAACTTAAAGTGAAATCTCGTACTCTTCGGGATACAGCAATAGAAAAGGTTAAGAAAATACCAGAAGTTACTGAGACTGGACATGGGGACGATGTTGCCCATTTTCTATGCGGCGGAGAGCCTCACATTTAACAAGATAAAGAATGTGAAAATAATGTATCAGGTAATATCAAACCAACTGTACCGGAGAAAATGCGGTTGTATCCCAAGACTCGACAAATGAAGACAGAGATTCCGATCAACGGCTGTTCTCAGCACTGAGGAGCAACTTTGATTATGTGAAGGGAATATCAATATCAGATAGACCACAAATTCCCAAGATCGACACAAGGTGCTGTACTACTAGGAGCGTGATCGAAAAAGTAGTGCTTGACAATGTGCAGTCTAGTCCTTCCAGTTTGTTGGAGGTAACCTAACTTGTCTGGATGGGCAGGAGCAACACCTGTAGCAAAAGTTGCATTCATCAAACCACTCTACCATGGGCGTCGCAAGGCCTTTTCCAGTAGGGGATGTGGAGGCCCTGATTACCGACAAATATCGGTAGCGAGTACCGACGTCCGGTTTTTTTTAATTTATTTTCATTTTTTTTAAAGAGTTCAATCCTATAAAATGTGATTTTCAGAAGCAACATAAAATATTTCATGTGGCCTGAATATAAATTACCACGCGAGCGCGAAGGACGAGCTCAAATTTGTTGATATTTTATATATTTAGCCCTGAAAATTAAACACGGTGAGCAGCTTTTGTAATTATCATGGGGGTATCTGACTTAAAGATCCATGCAAATTTTAAAATACTGGCCAGCAAAAAGACCTGTTAAAGACTGTTGGCAGTGATCCATGAAATAATACATTTCTCTCCGATCCCAAATGCGAGCGCGAAGCGCTTGAAAAATAATTTTATATTTCGACCTGAAAACTTGATTGTAACCATGAAGAGGGTGGATATATCAACCAACCAAACAATTAATGCGAGCGCAAAGCACGAGCTGAAATTTTGATTTCCGACCAGAACACTGGACATTGTAAGCACTTTCTGCATGAGTGATTTGCATACTTCATGTGAGCGCGAGCTGATACTTTAAATTTACCTTTCTGTAAAAAGGACATGTTTACTAAATGTTTGCAGTGACTCATGAACATAATACATTTCTCACTACTCAATTAGACCGAGCGCAAAACGCGAGCTGAATTTTTTGTTGTTGAGATGATGGACTTGAAAATTGGACTGGTTTAACATATTTTTGATAAAGAACACAGTAAACAAGTGCGAAGTGCGAGCTGAAGTTTTCAACAGAACATTGATTGAAAGTAATGTAACCATGAAGAATGTCGGCAAAGAACTAAGCAACTGTTGCGAGCGTGAACTGATTTCCAACACTTTTGCAATCATGAACTTGATGGTTATCTAATCGAACTTAGGTTTGAAATCGGACATTCCATGCAGTTTTTGTCATCAAAGGAAGGGTATTACTGAATAATGCGAGCGATAAGCACGAGCTGAAATTTGTGGATATTTTTACTTGAAAACTAAATATTTGTATATGTTTTTAATTAAAACAAACTCAGTTTCTGCATCTGTAATTGAACAAGCTGTGTATCTCAATTAACATTAATGCGAGCTCGAAGCGTGAGCTGGATTTTTTTATATATTTCAACTTGAAAACTTAACGTTTTTACATGTTTCTACATTAAAACAAACTCAGTTTCTGCATCTGTAATTGAACAAGCTGTGTATCTCAATTAACATTAATGCGAACACGAAGTGCGAGCTGAAAATTTTTGATATTTTGACTTGAAAACTAAACTTTTTAAAATGTTTCTACATTAAACAAACTTGGTTTCTGCATCTGTAATTGAATAAGCTGTGTATCTCAACAAACATATATGCGAGCGCAAGCTGAAATGTTGATTTACTGACCCGAAAGGGAACATTTTTAACATTGTCCAACATGAACAAAAATGGTTCACTGTCGGTATAGAAGTACGAGCTGACAATTCTTAATACTTTGATTTGAAAACTTAACATTTTCACACGTTTTTGCATAAAGAACAATCTTAGATTCCGCATATGTAATTGAACAAGCTGTGTATCTCAATGAACATTGAGATTGTCCACCCTCATGTACCTGTGTTGTGTTGTGTCGTGTTATTGTCTTTTGTCTCTGAATTTCACAATCCTGTATATAAGATTTTTTTTTGCCCATTTCGTTATCTTCATGTATTCCTTTACGTATATTTCAATATTCTTTCTATCCTAACGTTTTGAGGGGTACACATTTTACAAGCTTTGCTTTTCAGTGGACCCCTCCATTCTTCTCATGATATATGATTATATTGATTTAATTATATTTAATTATATTGATTATATTGATTTAAATTTGACATGCATGTTAATTTATATTTGAATCACTTATTGAATATGTATATTATTTATTCAATATTGAATTTTGTTCATGCTTTTTTTTAAACTGAATTGATTTATCATGTAATTATTTGTATTATGTTGAAGAATGAAAAAATAAATTGAATTGAATTGAACATAATGAGAGTGCAAAGCGCGAGCTGAAATTTTTGGTATAGTACTGGCCCGAAAGGTAAATTTTAAGCGCTGTCCTACTTTAACATGAATGAAAATTGTGGAGAGAATATTGATCTCACTTAATGTATGATGCAAAGCGCGAGCTGAAATTTTTGTTGAGATTTAGACTTTAAAACGGGACATTCTAATCACTGTCGGTACAGAAGTGCGAGCTGAGAATTTTTCATGTTTTGACCTGAAAACTTAACATTTTTACACGTTTTTTATATAAAGAAAAAATCCTCAGATATGCATATATATAGTAATCTTGATATCTTAATGCGAGCGCGTAGCGCGAGCGGAAATTTTGTATATTCTGGGGGAATTTAAGCAAAATTTTCAGCAAAATATTGACTAAATGATGCGAAGCGTGAGTTAATTTTTATTTTAGATTTAGATCTTAAAACGGGACTTTCTAATCATTGTCGGTAGCCAACAAAGAGCTCCCCACGATCGCATTACAATTTTTTTTGTAAATTAACGATAATAGTATGCAATTTAACATTTTTTTCTTTATTTCTTTCTTCCTTTCTCTCTTTTTTTCTTTCTTCCTTTCTTTTTTTTCTTTCTTCCTTTCTTTTTTTCTTTCTTCCTTCCTTCCTTTTTCCTCTTTCTCTTCTTTCACTTTTTCTTTCCACTTTCTCTCTTCTTTTTTCCTTCTCGCTCCTTTTTTTCATTTTTCCCGACGGCAGAGCTGATTTACAGACGATATCCAAATTAGTGGGGGATGTCGCACCCCCCCCCACAACCCCCTTTAGCGACGGCCCTGACTGCGCTATATAAATGGGCATTTCATTTTTATACTTTAATTTGCATCATTTTCATCATAATCATTTCTGCGAAAACGAAAGAGAAAAAGAATACCATAACTTTTCCCTCATGGAAATCGTACACTCTAAAAAATGAAAGGATGGAACGGGGTAATAAATCACGCTTTAAAATTGGCCGAGGGTTACAGCATTTTTAATAAGGTTGAAAAACGCTGTCACTCTTCGGCCCTGTTCCACTCTTTTCGCCCTTTGTGTTTTAGATTGTATAAAGCACTATTGAGTGATGTACCTATTATGGGAAGATACTAGACCCAATGCGTTCAGTAGGCCTATGTTTTTACTTGTTTTTATTTCAGAATAAGAAAATTATAAAAGGTGCCTTCCTGGTTTCTATTTTCAAATGATTTATTGCTTTCGAATAGTCACACATTCCAAAATTATTCCTGAATAGTCTTGTATCTCAAATTAACAGTGCATGGGTTGTACAATGGGGGACTGGGGGCATTGGACCCTATGACCAAGAACAAGGAAGAGGGGCGGCACGGGGGGCACTGGGGGCATCCCCCCAGTCAGGATCATTGCCCCCCTCCACTTGCTCCCCAGAAATTTTGAAAACTGAAAAAAAAAAAATGAATAGTAAATTCTGTCAAAAGCCTCCTACTCAAGCTGTATGGTGCTCTAAAACGGCATTTTCACTCTTTAAATATTGAACAATTTCTCAGTCACTGTTAGCTCTCAACAATATTAGTCACTAACGCAAATCTTTCAGGCCATTATATAAAAAAAATCACAATTTCTCTCGGGCTTCGCGGTCGCAGTGGCTGTCGATTGAGAGAGATAAAGGATCTGTTCAATAGGAACACATGTGGCTTAACAATCTAGTGTTAAGTCGATCAATGTGCATAAAATATTATTTTCGTGATTCGAGTTTTCATTATTTGTTTTAGCCAGATACGCATCCTGAATGTTCATAATTACAAAAATGGCTGAATATCAAAAATGTTCAGCTCGCTACGTGCTCGCATTATATATTTGATGAGGTATCATCTTCACGAGTTACTAAAAAGCAGTCTTTAACAGGTCCTATTTCAGGTTATATAGTATAGGGTATATTTCAATATTTTAGCTCTAGCTTCACGCTCGATTGTGAAACGGGCAATTAAAAAAAAATCGTGTCCGCCTTTGGCCCTCCCCTAAATATTATTTTGCCCCCCCTTACACTAATCAAAAAATCCTGGTGCCGCCAATGACAAAGGAGGAACGGTACGTGCTCGGGGGGGGGGGGGGGCACTAGACACCGAACTTCCATAACCAGCATGACCAAGAACAAAATAGTAAAATGAAAGAAAAACAAAGTGGAATTTTCAAAGAAGTTATGTATAAAAAAATGCTGATTCTTGTTTAAAATCTAATACCATATCAAAATAAAACTCTCACGACACTGTTGTGCCCCTCATTTTTGTTTTAATTGTAAATAATACTGCTTAAATATTCATAGTCTTGAAGAAAATATTCATTAATCGAAATTACTCGTGGTTTTGAAAGCGGTTCGAATCGGGTTCGAATCAAATCATATCGTAACATTTGTCAACGAATATCAAATTATTGATCAAATATGAAATAAGTTCCTTTTAAAACAGAAAATAATTAGATTGATGAAGATAATTAAGAGATAGGGCGTAATAACACTTACCGATGTTAATAATAGGCTTCTCAAAAACTAGAAACATTAGACAGAAACTCGTTGATATTTTGTTGCTTCTTCCAATGTTTGAGAGAGAAAGGTGTGTGATTGAATTAAATACTACCTTTTTTAAATATATGCCCCGTGTGTTGAGAGAACTTGCTACTGCGCATGCGCTACTATCAAATCATTTGCATGCATACGCTATTCTTACATAATGGTCATTCGGTCGTCACACACACGCTTGTGCTTATTGGCCTGGATTTATTTACTAGGTTCAGTATAAATCTTTGTTATCATTATCAATGATAGGGGATAATTATTGTCATAATAAATATTTATGTTTTTTTTATTATTGTTATTATCATAATTTTCTTATTTCGTTAATATTACTATTATTATTATCATTGTTATGATTATTCATTATTATTATTACTATTATTATCAACATCATCACCATCACCATCATCATCACCATCATTATCATCATCATCATCATCTTCATCATCATAATCACCACCATCATTATCACCATCATTATCATCAACATCACCATCATCATCATCTTCATCATCATCATCATCATCATCACCATCATTATCACCACCATCATCATCATCATCATCACCATCATCATCGTCATCATCATCATCATCACCATCATCATCATCACCGTCACCATCATCATTATCATCATCATCTTCATCATCATCATCATCATCATCACCACCATCATCATCATCATCATCATCACCATCATCATTATCATCACCATCATTCATCATTATCATTATAATAATCATCATCATCATCACCATCATCATCATGATCATCATCACCACCACCACCATCATCATCATCACCATCACCATCATCATTATCATCATCTTCATCATCATTATTTTCACTACAATCATCTTTGTCATCTTTATCATTATTGTTGTTTGTTATTTCCCTAGCTGTCAAAA